>NC_089742.1:45610512-45625512 GCF_040412425.1 Macrobrachium rosenbergii | reverse complement strand
TTACATAATTTCTCTTCAATAGCTAAATTACCTTTTTTAAAAGGAAAACGATAAGATGTACAATGCTTAAGAGAAACTAGGAAATTTAGGATTTTTGTGCGAAAAGGATATCTAGGATAACCTTTAGGATATCTAGGATGTTGAGGGTATCTAGGATTTTTTTTTTTTTTGGACAAAAAGCATATTTGGTAAGACGAAGAGGTACATCAACAGAACACGGGTTAATATCAAAGGACCCATAAATTAGTTCTGCCTTGTCCTATTTACCTAATGAGAGGAGCACATCGGATGTGCTTGATAAACAGTTGGAGGATATAAACTTGGCTCGCGAAAGTTGTGTCTTTAACTTTTCAAATTATCCTTATAATTCGTACGACAAATGTGTAATTTGTTTTTGTTTCATCGTAACATTCAGGAAACTTCACATAGTTCAGTTCGGGGCGATTACACCGCAATGTGCTGAACCCATTCTTTTTTATCATGAATCGCTTAGTCAAAGTTGGCCACTGGTTCAGATCTTCATTGCGTTTCTTGGGATGGAACTAGCTCAAATTTGTGAAAAGGCTAGATGCAGTTTTTTGGCTCGATAAGACCCAAAATTAATTCAAGTTTTCTATCAAGTACAATCACGTTCAATTTTATCTCAGTTTGCTTGAGATTTTATCCACTTTCTATTTATCTGCTTTTGGTTTGGGTGCTGTAAATACTGAATTACGTATCTTCCTAATCTTTCTATGCTGCCCGTCGGGCATAACTGGGAAAAATTACCGGTTGCACCATCCTGCTAACTTTTTTGCAATTACAATCAATGAATGGTATTTTGCAACTGGTATTGGTATTTTGAGAGACTGGAGGACCAACAATATGCTCTTTTACCCAGGCTTAGGACTGGCACGAGTGAATAAAATCTCACGGTACAGTTAGATCATACATTCACGCAGGAGCCTCAGCCCCTGAAATATTGAACCAGACGTTTTACCATCACAAACGAGGCTGCTGCTACACTAAGTCCCAAGACAGCGAGCGACACACATTCGCACGGTCGTTCCGGTTCACTAGTGACACTGTTGACGAAGGGGGGTCGTATCTTTTTTTTTATGTAACAGTTTCTCTCTCTCTCTCTCTCTCTCTCTCTCTCTCTCTCTCTCTCTCTCTCTCTCTCTCTAATTTGTGTGCATTTGTGTGCGACGATTTGGTTTGTATGTGTGAACTTTTGTTTGGGAGTTTTGCTTCACTCTTTGTGCACATTTTTATCTTTGTAATAGATTTATACGAGTTTTTTTGTAAATTTGATATATACATATAAATATGTATATGCATTATATATATGTATGTATGTATGTATGTATGTATGTATGTATGTATGTATGCATGTATGTATGTGTATATACATATGTATGTATGTATATATATATAATTATATATATATATATTATATACATATGCATATGCATACACACACACAAAGTCTCTTTGTAAATACAAACATGCATGCATACTTACCCGTGCGTGCCCAGAATGCAACAGAATAATCCCGTGCTAATAACTGATGAAAAGTAGATGCAATACAGCCAACATAATAACAGAGACATCATGTAGTAGAGTATTAAGCCCGACATATTGTGATTTTATATCGTGATAGTCTGTCGCAGCCGATTCATATCGCTCCCTCATGAATGCAAAGCGGCAGTGGCGTGAGAATGAATGTGGCTGGATACCCATCATCTTCTTCATTTGGTTCTTGGTAGTGGGTGTTTGACGTTTTCTTCTTCTCCTTTGAAATTGATCAATGGCATTTGTCTATCTTTGTCTTTCTCTCTGTCTTTCACCACCCACGCGCTTTTCATCCTTGCAGTGGACACAAGATGTTGGCTGTCCTGTTCTCAATAATATTTTGGGAGGCTAATGAAGGTCCTACGCCATTTTTCTTGCTACCTCTTGACTACCGGGTACCTAATTCACCGATTGGTCAACAGAGACGACTCTTTTAGTTTTCTGTAAAAAAAAAATACTGTTGTGCCGGCTTTATCTGTCCGTCCGCACTTTTTTTCTGTCCGTACTTTTTTCTGTCCGCACTTTTTCTGTCGGCCCTCAGACCTTAAAAACTACTGAGGCTAGAGGGCTGCAAACTGGTATGTTGATCATCCACCCTCCAATCATGAAACATAATCAAATTGCAGCCCTCTAGCCTCAGCAGTTTTTACTTTATTTAAGGTTAAAGTTAGCCATAATCGTGCTTCTGGCAACGATATAGGATATGCCACCACGAGGCCGTGGTTAAAGTTTCATGGGCCACGGCTCATACAGCATTATCCCGAGACCACCGAAAGATAGATCTATTTTCGGTGGCATCGATTATACGACGTACATAAAACTCGATTGCGCCGAAGATACTTCGGCGCATTTTTTACTTATCTCCTGCAATTTGCAGTTTAATCTGAATTTATGTATTAATTTTGTAGCTCTTTCAGTGTTCTACAAAAGTTCCCAGTCTTCGATGGTCAAATGGGACACTTAACATATTTAATTACCAACGTGTGGACAGAGAGTTCACTGGTTTCTTGGCTTTGAAAAGTGTTTAACCCAGTGATTCGTATTTTGAGGTTAGCTTCACTTCCGTTCCCATACGCATCCTCTTACTCTGCGCAGGATAGCAACCTTCTTGCTTAAGAAATCTCTGCTTAGCATTAAAGAACATGGAGGTTTCAGAAATAGGCCAGATTTCTAGCTGATGAGCCTAAGTGAATGTCATATTTTCAACCAGTTATTTTGCTACTCTTGAAGTTCTTATATTTGTAGAGAGAAATCCAAAAATGTGATTCCTTGCTAAGCAAAATTCCATAGAATGCAGGGCCCTGACGTCATAAAAGGGATGAAAGACGTAATAGGGCTCTGATGAAGATAAAGGGGAAAAAAGATAAAGAAAACGATTAACAAATTAATAAATATATACATGTATAAGCGAAGACTAAGAAATATGTAAATAAAAATCGCTTTAATTCTCGTGAAAGTCTCAGCCAAGATACTGAGAAACCAAAAATAGTATTTTACGGTAAAATATTCAGTATTTTACGGTAAAATATACCATAAGCTACTAGACAATTATTGCAGATTGTGCAACAGATCATAGCAGCTTGGTGCATGCCGCAACATATCATGGCGAGGCCAGAGAGCAAACATACCCCCACCTCTAAATTCCCAAGACTAACCATCCATAATTAACAGTCAAGGAAAACAGTTCGACAGCTTCACTGTAAGTTCAACGAAAAGTTCAACTAATAGCCTCTAGCGCTAACCTTATTTAAATGTGAAGGAAACCAAAGATTTGTTCGGTTTGCTTTGTATCTCACGAAAGATTAGCTAATCTTTATTACAACTTGCATTATGCCTATCAGTGTCATCCATAAAGTTTTAAATAATGAGAGTGAATGACCTCTTTTGCTGACCTCTTTCAAGGTCGAAGGAGACAGAAGGATTGTTCACCTTACATTCGGTCTCACAGATTGGCTGATTGATTTTACGCTATAAACTGGCGTCGCTTTTACTTAGGCTATCAGCTCTTAGCGTCTTATGAAGGAACGTTCGTCTGCCATAAGAAAACAATACAGAAAACGCACTTCAGGAACTTTGATGTTTTTGTATGGAATGCGCGCACCAACAACTGTAGTCACATTGCAAGCATTACTTAATAATATTTCGCAACTTGTTAACTTGTAGTTGTAATAAAGTAAAATAATGCGGCAAATTCCCGAAATCGGGACCTAATTATTGTTTGTTACTTCCGTAATTTAATCAAAAAGACTAAAGTAGGTTGATGGCGTATAATTGCAATTGGCTTAATTTACAACACTTGAAGGATTATCGCTTCAGACTCTGTCGCCTCAGTGAAGTATCACTTCACATTCCATCGTTGTGGTGAGGTGCCATTTCAGGCCCCATGGATGAAGTGAAAAGAAATATACAAATTCTTGCGAGAAAGATATCTTGAGAATTTTCAAAATTATTCTACAGTTAGCTCTTCGCATACCGAGAAAAAAAATCGATTTAATAGTTTAATAGGAAAAAGATACATTCAAATTTATTTCTTGTTCTTTAATCTTTTAACGACTCCAGGCTGATCTCTTAGATACTTGCAGTCAGCCAATGAATTTCATTGTTTTCGTGCTCTTTAAATGATGAGAATGAAAGCAATCAGATTGGGATATTTCGTTTTTATATATTTTCAAGAATCTGTAAGTACTTGGTTAGGTTTATATTATTACTCTGTACCCATAGCGTCTATAATGACGGGAATGCAAGAGGGGGTCATGACCCTAGGAAAGTTACGTCCTATCACGAAACTCGGTCAAAGGCACCTTTAATCTTCATGGTTATATAGGGCTCAGTGATGAGAGATGTTCGCCCGGACTAGATTTTATTGCCAATAGACTATTACCCAAAAATATCACGTATGTGGATGTCCATTATTATTATTATTATTATTATTATTATTATTATTATTATTATTATTATTATTATTATTATTATTATTATTATTATTATTATTATTATTTTGTTGAATATTATGGCAGCCTTGGTTGCATTAATCTTGTAGATTATTCGTTCAACTCTTCTAATTATCCTTCTTTCTTCTTCAGTAACAGAATTGAGTAAAATGCCAAAGTTCACTGTAGGGGTTTTATTTTTAAAAATATCAAAAGTCGAAGGTAATGGAAATTCCGAGGGCGGGGTCCAAAAACGAGTGCAGGGGTCATCAGTGCTTCTGACCTACGATCCCAGAAGCACTGACGACCCCTGCACTCGTTTTTGGACCCTGCCTCGGAATTTCCATTACCTTCGACTTTTGATATTTTTATAAATAAAACCCTACAGTGAACTTTGGCATTTTACCCAGTTCTGCTACTGAAGAAGAAAGAAGGATAATTAGAAGAGTTGAACGAATAATCTACAAGATTAATGCAACCAAGGCTGCCATAATATTCAAAACATGTTTGAAAGAGGGCCTATACCCAAAGTATATTATTATTATTATTATTATTATTATTATTATTATTATTATTATTATTATTATTATTATTATTATTATTATTATTGCCCGCATATCAATTAACAGAAAGTACAAAATATCATTCACTCTCAAAGTTAATTCTAACAGAGTAGATAGAAAACATGTGCAATAGAGAAAGAGAGAGAGACGAGCATAACAAATTAATAACCTAGAAATAAGGATAAAGGAATACATGCATCCACACACCAGCCCGTGTTTGCACATACATACATACATACATACATATATATATATATATATATATATATATATATATATATAGACAATATATACTGTATATTGTTAGGTGGGTCAGTCAGTTAATTATTTTGTTACTTATTTTATTGGATTTATATCGCCTTGCTTTACCTCAGACCCACGTAATTCTGTCAATTAAAGCTAAAATTAAACTCTAAAGGAGAGACTGAATAGATTAGGTCGCCAGCTGAAAGCTAGTATAACAAAGAATAGAGGTTTATTGCATAACCCCATGAATTAATTCAGCAAACATACTGGAAAACTAAGTTTCAACAAAAGTCAAATAAAAGGAAATGGATTATTTACAAGACCTAACAGCAGCTCACAATATTATATATATATATATATATATATATATATATATATATATATATATATATATATATATATATATTATAATATATATAATATATATATATATATATATATATATATATATATATATATATATATATATATATATATATATATATATATATATATCTATGTATATATATATATATATATATATATATATATATATATATATATATATATATATATATATATATATATATATATATATATATCTATGTATATATATATATATATATATATATATATATATATATATATATATATATATATATATGTATATATATGTATATATATATATATATAAAATATATATATATAAATGTATATATATATATACATACATGTATAGTATATATATATACGTACATATGTATATATAAAATGTATATATGTACATACATGTACAGTATACATATGTATACATATGTATATATATATATATATATATATATATATATATATATATATATATATATATATATATATATATATGGTTTTCAAAAAACCAGCTCACTTTAAGAAACGAGGTTGGTGAACTTAATTTAGCCTTGTTTATAAGTGTGGTAACAAAGAATATCATAGCCATGTAAGTATCAAAACTGAATAGCATAATAGTAATTATTTAAACCGCCAAAGATTATTTTATACTTTGATTTTAACCTTCAACTGGTTTTAGTCAGCGTAAACAAGGCGCTGTGAATTACAGACTGGCTAAGTCCGTTTTTGTATGCAGATGCCAGATAAGAATGGATGCTCAGATAAGCAAAACTGCTTTCACTGCACCTATTATCTACTCCATATTTGATGTTCGATACAAGGACTATAATCGGTTAAAGTCCGCAAGAAGTTAGCTATTTAAATGGTCTGGGAAATGGCAGAATGATTAATGATCTCAGTATTTACAGTCGGTAGGCAGACATGCATGAATTGTATCCAATGTGTTTGGTCTCAGTCTTCTTTCTCGCTAATAGTTTCCATCATATCCAGTGTCTTTGACCCTCAGTCCTCCTTTCCCTATCAGCAGTTTATTCTTACGTTAAATCATCCTTCTTCAAATACCTCTGTAAACGGCAGGTATGCGAAGAGTACTATTGGCCACAGTGACCTCATCTGTAGTAGGAGTGAGGATCTTCGTCTCCACTTAGCCTAATTGGCCTTTCTGTCTGGCTGTGAACGTGAGCAAGGGCATGGTACCTCAGCCAACTAGGGCAAGAATATCACTACCTCACGAGCATTCAAATCGCACCAGTAGCTTTGGTCTTGTTTAACCTCGAGGGTACGAAGATCACTACCTATGTAACATTCAAATCACCAGCAGTAGTGCTAAGTTGCTGCTAACCTCACGGGTATCGCTGCCTTTTACGAATGCTGCCTGCGTGTTACGATGCTATAATGAGGTGCAGAATACTTGATGAAGCGAGCAAAAACTTGAGAATGTCTCAATGTCAGCATTATTCACCTTTTTCCAGCTTTCTTCCTTTTCTTGCGGGCGTTCACGCCATGCTACTTACAAGCACTCGATTTTAGCTTGTCAGTAAGGTACGGTAAGAATGTTAATCATAGCATGATTTCATTAATCTATATGTTACTTATTTTTGTCTGGGTTTTTTCACAAGTGCCAATTATGTTCTAGAGAAGCTTGCTTCTTGTTCATTGGTTTATTGGGTTTATTGCTTATGAATGTTGGACATGTGTTTTTTTTAGATACAATATATGTTCGAATTTTACACTTTACTTTTGAACTGGTCAGCCTGTCCTTTAACTTAGTTAAAACTGGGGAAAGTTATCAGTTATTTCTTGTTTTTAACTAAATAAGAAGCTGAGATAGACGTTGGTGATCATCTCCATCTTGACTCATAATTGTCATCTCTATAAACATTTTTGCTTCTTCCAACTTCACATCAACATCTACTGCTTCTGTTATTGCAATATCAGGTCCAACTCGTACTATCCCTTTATATCCTCTCTCTCTCTCTCTCTCTCTCTCTCTCTCTCTCTCTCTCTCTCTCTCTCTCTCTCTCTCTCTCTCTCTTATGATCAAATTTATGTTTTCGGTTTAGAAGAATTACTACTTCTTACCTCTAATCCCCCGCCGACTACCTCCCGTTTTCTTAATCAGCTCTTTTCTTCCATGATCAAATAAAAGTACTTAATTAAAAAATTATATTATAGAAGAGTTTCGCTTTTTTTACCTGTTCTCTCTTCCTTCCTTATGTTCCTTCCCAATTACATGTCTATCCTTCTCATGATCAAACCAGATACCTTGATGTACAATTGTAGTAATATGACGACCTCGTGCTCTTTTTATTTAATTTTTTTTTTATGATCATCAAAGTCAATTTACTCTAAAAGTCTGTCAGAATCCTCGACGGTAAACTGAGTTTTTGCAAGAAACAATGTGTTTTTTCATTATTTATCTTTTCCAGGAAGATTTTTCTTCGTTATTGTAGAGCTACAATATCATGGAGTAGGCTCTAATTTATTACTTTTTATATCTTTCTCCCAAGAGTTTTTCTTATTATTGTTCTTAGGGTCATCTTATTGTAAGGGAAGATAACATTCCAAGCATAAGGGGTTAGCAGCATGTTAGCTGCCAGCCTCCTTGGCATTATCAAATTGCTTTCCCGTTTCGGCCTGATCTGATAGGTCCTCGGAGCCGGAGACAATGGCCCCCTTTATAGACTGCGTCTAATCGTTCATCTTTCCTTAAATGGACTTTTTTTTTTTCACATGAAGCAATGTCGTCCTATTCCTGGAATTATTTCATGGCTGGTTCACGATTAGAGTGGAAAAGATTCTTTTTTCACTTTTTGTGCTGAGATCTTCGCAGAAAAGTATGAGCTAACGGAGTTACCAAGAATTCGGAAATACAGAGGAAGGCCGAGACTTCCGCAGTATGGAGGTGAATGGGATGAAATGCTGGCCATATTGGCTGACACTCGAGTTGACCGCTTTCTTTGGACTGTCAAGTCTTAATTTCAATGTAAAGTTAAGGAAATCTATTGAGATTTTATTCATTTCGCACAGTCTCTCTCTCTCTCTCTCTCTCTCTCTCTCTCTCTCTCTCTCTCTCTCTCTCTCTCTCTCTCTCTCTCTCGCTTGTTTGTTTTATTCCTCAGATCGCATAATTGATTTTCATGCTTAAGTAACTTTTTATTTTTACTTTTTCTTAATAACATAATGATTTAAGAGATTTGTCTACACCTAAATTTCTTCTTCTCTCTTCAGAGCAAAAATTCTCTCTCTCTCTCTCTCTCTCTCTCTCTCTCTCTCTCTCTCAAAAGTCCCTTCTCTATGCACGTACCTTCTTCAAGGCATCTCAATCGATTATGATAAAACTGACGCACCTTATTAGGAAATAATCTCAGGAATTATTTTTCTTTTCACGGAAAAAAATGACAATGGCCACAGGCTAATGACTTAGCGCCAATTAAAACTCAAAGACGACGAAGAGGAAGAAGGACTTTGAAGGTAATTTTGTTAAAGTGACTGATATTGACAGAAATACTCCACTTTCCAACAAATATTCTTTTTCATTCGAGAACAGGAAAATCAAATTAATGATGTAGGAGAAATTAAAACTAAAAAAGATGCAGGGGAGGACTTTTGAAGGCGAAACCGAGTAAACACCATCTGCTGTGGAACTTCTTCTGCAGTTTTTGCATCTAACGATAATTTCCCGTCAGAGTTCTCTGCGCATGTCCGCGTTTTTACTGGTTATTTTTGAAGTTTTTTGGGACCTATATCCTGTCCCAAGGGGTAAAATATTAACATTCCTTAAATTTCTCCTCAGAATATTAACAAAGGACCTTGTCAAGGTAACTTTAAGCGACCTTTGAAGACAGGCAGATTCAGGAAGGAGATTGGAAGAGAAAGCATTTGTGACTTTGATGAACCATTAGTTGAAGGTACAGTCATATTATGCATGAAGTGTTTGCCGCAATTTTCATATATTTATGGTTGCATCTCTCTCTCTCTCTCTCTCTCTCTCTCTCTCTCTCTCTCTCTCTCTCTCTCTCTCTCTCTCTCTGTGCTGTCATTTGTTGTGGTTGAAGCACTGCCAAAAAATTCATAATCATTGTTTGCCCTTTTGTCTGTTTACAACTAACGATCTGTATGCAGGATGTCTGTTCGTTAAAGCAGTAAAAATGCAAAGCCTATAAAAGAGATATTAGACTATACTAAACATGTATACTCAGGTGACTCACGCAAATGAAAACTGAGAATAAAAACTGTCACATTAGCCCTTGACACACACGGTTTCAACAAAATGTTAATTAATCTAATTCCAAACCTATTCTATATTATCTTAAAGGATAGAATTTATTTCATATTCTGCATTTATTCACTTACTCGTATTTTGTCTACCTTGTCCCGTTTTCCCTTTAGAGAGGTAAAGTTTGCCAGTTCTCTATAAGTCTTTAGGGGAGATATTCCTGGCGTCATGCTCTTTTCTGATCCTACCTGATAATGAACAGATTCATAGTGGAGTCAACTGGTAGGCGGTAGGCTGGAATCCTATCATGAACCATGCCTATATATATATATATATATATATATATATATATATATATATATATATATATATATATATATATATATATATATATATATATATAAATATATATACATATATATACATATACATACACACAGTTATATATATACTATATATAAATACATATACATACATATATATATACATATATATACATATATAAATATATATATATACATTTATAATTTAAATATACATAATATATATATATATATATATATATATATATATATATATATATATATATATATATATATATGCAATATTTGGTCAGAGGTTTCCTCTTATACAGTGTAAACCAAGGGTCGTATGCGCATCACTGTGATCTTGTTGACTTACATGTTTGTTATATCCACAGTAAAAACATCATTAGAGCGCTCAAATATAGATGAATATTGTTGTTGCTTTTAGACTGAGTTGGCCTCGTGCATCACGGGCTCTTGCTTATACGAGCAGCCTTTTGAAGTCTTGTATTTCACCCGTGGAGAAACTACACATGATCGTTTATGGAATAAACTATTTTGCTCTTGGCAGCATACATTTCATCAGGAGTTAAATGGTACCCGGAAACAAAAGCACTGACAGACATTTCATTTTCTTTGACCGCTCGTTCAGAACGGGAAAATTATTTAATTTCGAATCAGTCCCTTGAAATGAATCATCTCCCTCCTGCCATAAGCAAAATCAAGAAAATCTACCATATGCTCAATGCTTTCTGAGGGTTTGATAATGCGCTTGGTATTGCGAAACTACAACCACCAATATTAAATGGAAAACAGCGAAGTGATGTTTTTCACTACCTTGTCATGTTCCCCTTAGATCGAGTTTTGGGTTTTGAAAATGAGAAATTTTATGAAAGACGGGTAACCATGGCCATAATATTATAAGTGCTAGTTAGTTTTCTGTAAAAGAGAACTATTGTGCCGGCTTTGTCTGTCCGTCCGCACTTTATTCTGTCCGCCCTCAGATATTAAAAACTACTGAGGCTAGAGGGCTGCAAATTGGTATGTTGATCATCCACCCTCCAAACATCAAACATACCAAATTGCAGCCCTCTAGACTCAGTTTTTTTTATTTTATCTAAGATTAAAGTTAGCCAAAATCGTGCTTTTGGCAACGATATAGGATAGGCCACCGCTGTGCCGTAGTTAAAGTTTTATGGGCCGCGGCTTATACAGCGTTACACCGAGCCACCGAAAGATAGATCCATTTTCGATGGCCTTGATTATATGCTGTACAGAAAACTCGATTGCGCCGAGGAAACTTAAGCACATTTTTTACATGTTTTATATTGTTATTTGTCTATTAACAGGAAAGGGTGGGGAGAAAAATACTAATGAACAAATGGATCTCACGACTCGATTGGAGAGATGCTGTCTGAAACGAACGCATCCTGGCTCGATGGAGCGAGTATTTTGAAGATTTGTTGAATGTGGACAGTAGATGAGAAGTAGATATGAGTGATGGAAGAGAGGAAAGGCTTAGTGTGAGTTTGAGAATGGTTAAAGAAGTGGCTTTTGAAGACGTAAGGATGGAAATTTAGAACATGAAGAATGGAAACACACCAGGTGCTGATAGGATTGCAAGTGAGATTCAGTTGTACGGTGGCGAAAGTCTGACTGAGTGGCATACTAGGGATTATACTGTAATATATGTCCAGCTGAAGATGTTCCAAGGAGTATGTGACAGGAGTAACTATTTTTCCATTTGGTAAAGGTAAAGGCGATGGACGCGACTGTAAGAACTATGCGGACATAAAGTTCTTTAGTATACCAGGAAAGTAATTTAACAGGACTATGGCGGATAAAATTCTTTTATTCGCGTTTGTATAATATAATTGACTGCTTGACATTTTCTTATTCTTTCTTTTTGCAACAACGTTTCGTAAAACCTCCCATTTTCTAGTCTACACATGACAAGAAATAGAAGCAATATCAGGACATACGTATATACATTTAATCTTGCTGTAAAGTTTATACATACATACATATATAATCATATAATATATAATGTGTGTATATATATTATATATATAATATATATAAATATATATATTTTATATATGTATATAATATGTATATAACGTACATATACATGCATATATAAATATGTAAATTACGTATGTATATATATATATATGTATATATATATATATATATATATATATATATACGTATACATACATATATGTACATGTATTTAAATATATTTATATAATGTATATATATGTGTGTACGTATATACAATCATACGTACATATTTTTTTCTACTTGCTTAATGCGATAAAGACTCAACCGAAAAAGAAGTCACTTGATACTAATTGCAATCACATCGAGAAATGGTACGAATCATCATTAATCTCGGTGGCAACACCAGAGCATGTAGCCTGCGACACGATGCGATCCACGAACATTCCTCCGTTGACCGCAGGTATGGTCACGCACGACGGCGTGCGGTAAATGCGGCCTGCAGTGAGAGAGAGAGAGAGAGAGAGAGAGAGAGAGAGAGAGAGAGAGAGAGAGAGAGAGAAGGAAATTATGTATAAATTCTGACTAAAATATAAAAGTATTTAAATAGGGAAGGGAGAGAGACAGATCGGCAGAATGACGGATTCTATGAATAAGTGGCTGCTGAAAAAAGTATACCTTAGTTTTACCGGACCACTGAGCTGATTAACAGCTCTCCTAGGGCTGGCCCTAAGGGTTAGACTTTATTTTACGTGGCTAAGAACCAATTGGTTACTTAGCAACGGGACCTACAGCTTATTGTGGAATCCGAACCACATTATAGCGAGAAATGAATTTATATCACCAGAAATAAATTCCTCTAACTCTTCATCAGCCGGACGGAGACTCGAACTCGGGCCAAGCGAGTGCTAGTCCACAGCTCTACCGACTCACCCAACGAAGAGCGTAGTGGCTGCTGAAATAAGATATAGAATTGTATACACACACAAACACAGACAGACACACACACACACACACACACACACACATATATATATATATATATATATATATATATATATATATATATATATATATATATATATATATATATATATATATATATATATATATATATATATATATATATATATATATATATATATATATATATATATATAGAGAGAGAGAGAGAGAGAGAGAGAGAGAGAGAGAGAGAGAAGTACAGTGCAGTATTAGTTTTCCGGCGTACTCTAAATAGACATTTTCTTAACAAAAGGTTCTCATTAAATGTTCCGAAGTCTAGTTTCAGGAGTGAGCCTTTTGTATACGGAAAGTGTATCAGCTGTACGGTGGTACACATACAGGTGTATGTTATTAGAAGTGGTTTTACATTTCATTATTTTCTCGTTTGGTCCTTTTCAAGTTATTTGTTTTCTTGATAATGAAAATGTCAATCAAGAACCATTTTGTTGCTTCCCTTGCCCTTACATTCTTTCCAGGACGCACGCGCGTACTCACGCGCCTGATTTTCCTGTTCGTCCAAACACAGTCGTTCTCACTATTTGTCTTCTAAAGCACGCAATCATTATACTCACGCACAGACACGTTTTGTCTTTAATTCCAGCCCTCCCTCACTCACGCAGGCGTAGATCATTCATTCATTCATTAAAGAATGCACTTTTTCATTTACCCACTTGGTTATTAATCACTCACGCACCCACTCGGTCGTTCACATTCCCTGTGTGAACTTCAGCCACCGTGGTAAACATAGGGCTATCAAACACGTATGCTTGCTTACGCATGCGCTCTCGGGCTTAGCTAACGTGTGTTACCCACGCCTTACATCATACTTTATGCAAACTGTAGTTCGTACATACGACCCACTCGTACGCGTTAATTGTGTTTACGAATTGAGGAAAAAATTATGATAAGATATCTAATTTACACATTCCTAAGTCTCGACTATTCTTACATTTAAGTAACCTGGATTCTTACTGGCTCTTGTAGTTATTGTTGTTAGATTAAGTTAGCTTTGTGTCAGGACGGGTCTTGGTCTTGATAAATCTCCCTTGCCCCACCTTTGATTTTTTTGGGGGGAGGGTAACAACTTCATGTCACCGTAATTAGATATATGTAATTCCAGAAGGGGCCTTAGGGATAGCAACATCATCTTAAAATTCTAGAGAATGGCAACAGACCTTAGAGATCTTGCTTGAGAGAAAACGTCTTACAGTGTGGCCCGAGAAATCAGCAGAGTGAACGAGTGAATTATGAGAAGACGGACAGAATCTCCGTAACAAAAAAAAAAATTAGAAAAAAATTACTTCTGAGTTTTCAAAAGTAATATACACTACATGGTCTGGAAAAGAGAGTTAGCTAACGATTAATAGGTGTTACAAGCTTGCCGACGTCCCTGTAACTTACGTAAAAAGAGTCTGTTTTCTGTCAGAGAGAGAGAGAGAGAGAGAGTATTAAGTATTGTCTTGAGCCTAAGGATACGGAGATAAGCTGAAGATAACCTAATAAGAACGATTTACCCACTTCTAAAAACACGAAATAATAAAAGAAAAAGAAAGGTGAAGTTGAGAAAGAATTTAAATGGAAAATTAGCATTTTAAGTATCAAGCAATATCGAACTCGATGAAACCCTTGTTTCATTAACTTACAGTTAACGACAGACGCTCGTAAAGTTAAAAAGTTGAACTAGATAAATCAAGGAATTTAAATTGACTTAAATCACTCTGCTCATTGTTAACAAACGCTCCTTAAAACACAAATCATAATAATTATGGAGTCGTTCATTGGTTCTGTAGTTCCTTGGTCTTGCAAGC
>NC_089742.1:45598012-45600512 GCF_040412425.1 Macrobrachium rosenbergii | reverse complement strand
TCCGTATTACATAGCTCGGGGTAATGAATTTTATACTATTATGCTGAAGAATGTAACTGTAAAATACGGCAGGGTATTGATAAATTGAGAAAGACGCTATGATCCTTTATAAATGACCGAAATTATTTTCTTCTTTCGCCAAGGAAACTCCGCTACCAAGCCTTCATTTTATTTCTATCGGCGTTCCATCTTTTAAATTCCTCTTCTTTATATTTTCATTGGCTCGGTTAATAATTTGATAAATTGATAAAAAATAATTGAACTAATTATTAACATTTATGATTAAAGATATTTAATAAAATCAGTAACAAAAATTAGTAATTATAATCTATAATTAAGAAAATTAGTAATGAAAATTTATAATTAAGAAAATTAATAAAAAGAAAATTAATAATGAAAATTAATAATTAAGATTAATAACGAAAATTAATAATTAAAATTGATGATTAAGATTTATGATTAAAATTAATAATTAAGAAAATTAATCATTAAAATTGATAATTAAGAAAATTAATAAAAACTAATTCACAAAACTAACAATCAAAATAAAATTAACAGTTAAAATGAACAGTTAAAATAAAAATTAGAACAATTTTTTTAAATAAATAAAAGCTATTCCATTAAAATGCAACTTATTCAAGTATCTTTCCGATACACTACTAATGCATAGAATTAAGAAAGGGGAAGAAAAGAAAGGGGAAAGAAAAAGACGAAACACAAAGAAGCTTACGGTAAAGATCGCAGGTCAACTCGACCGACTCCATGCTCCGTGGCACCTGATGGACAACGTACCCATTTCGCAAATAAAATTGTTAACGCGTCGGGGAAACGTTTGCCTGCCTCGCAATATCAACAGTGTGGGGCCCGCTCGGTGAAGCTCTCTCTCTCTCTCCTCTCTCTCTCTCTCTCTCTCTCTCTCTCTCTCTCTTCTCTTACTCGGTTATGGTTTCTTTTTAAGTTGGGAATTCTCTCTCTCTCTCTCTCCTCTCTCTCTCTCTCTCTCTCTCTCTCTTTTCTTCTCTCAGCTGGTTATGGTTTCTTTTAAGTTGGAAATTATCTCTCTCTCTCTCTCTCTCTCTCTCTCTCTCTCTCTCTCTCTCTCTCTCTCTCTCTCTCTCATAATTTATTTCAACTCTTGAGGAGGGAAAAACTTCATATACCTGTTTCTCTCGATGTGCGTTCCCCTTAAATAGGTTTTGCGTCTAATGCTGAAATAATGTAGCTTATCTTAACACGTCATAAATTCTGAGGAAAGACATAACACAAACTCTCTCTCTCTCTCTCTCTCTCTCTCTCTCTCTCTCTCTCTCTCTCTCTCTGATGACCCCATCACCACCGACAACCAAGTCGGTCAGCAACTCCTGTACCCCTTCCCTACCAGGTCCCCTATCCAGTAACCCACTTCGGTCCCTCCCGACATCCCCCCCTCTCCCTCCCCCGCTTCCTCCCTCATTCCGGGCCGTCTGAGCCCCATCCATACCCAGGTCATGTTCTCACGCCCCTCTTCCACCTGCCCGAGTCATCTTAAAAACGCGTCTTAATTCGCTTATCCTTAATGGCGGACCAAGACACCTTTGCAAAAGTTACATGATGCATTAGGTCTACCCATTTCGACCTATCTGTCTCTCTATCTATATTCTCTCCATTTTTAGACGGCTATATTTGTCTAGACATATCTCTCTCTCTCTCTCTCTCTCTCTCTCTCTTCTCTCTCTCTCTCTCTCTCTCTCTCTTTCTTTCTAATTCTTCTTCTTCTCTTTTCTATCTCTGTATATATTTCTCTTCATCATTAAAAGTTCTCTATTCTCTCTCTCTCTCTCTCTCTCTCTCTCTCTCTCTCTCTCTCTCTCTCTCTCTCTCTCTCTTTCCTAATTCTTCTTCTTCTCTTTTCTATCTCTCTGTATATATTTCTCTTTATCATTACATGTTCTCTCTCTCTCTGTCTCTCTCTCTCTCTCTCTCTCTCTCTCTCTCTCTCTCTTTTCTCCTTCTTTTTCTTCCTTTCTCTTTTCAACCTTTCCGTTTATCTATCTGTATTTCTTTTCATTTTTCGATAGATTCTCTCTCTCTCTCTCCTCTCTCTCTCTCTTTCTTCTCTCTCTCTCTCTCCTTAGACTTCCTCTTCTCTTTTTAGACTTTCAGTTTATCTATCTTGTTTCTTTTCATTATTCGATAGATTCTCTCTCTCTCTCTCTCTCTCTCTCTCTCTCTCTCTCTCTCTCTCTCTCTCTCTCTCCCTAATCTTCTTCTTTTTCTTCCTCTTCTCTTTTCAACTTTTCTGATTAGCTATCTATATTTATTTTCATTATTAGATAGATTCTCTCTCTCTCTCTCTCTCTCACTCTCTCTCTCTCTCTCTCTCTCTCTCTCTCTCTCTAATTCTTCTTCTTTTTCTTCTTTTTCTTCTTCTCTTTTCCAACCTTCCTGTTTTATCTATCTGTATTTATTTTTCATTATTAGATAGATTCTCTCTCTCTCTCTCTCTCTCTCTCTCTCTCTC
>NC_089742.1:45580512-45590512 GCF_040412425.1 Macrobrachium rosenbergii | reverse complement strand
AATGTATTAATTTTACATCATTCATTCAGTCTGTTCATGATTTCATTTCAATCACTTACTTTTTATATATCTGTTTTTATCTTATACACTTTGCATTTCATACATTTTATTTTATGCTCTATCATTCATCATAAAATATCTCTGCAGACAATACAGCATGACCTTCATTTCAAAGAATTTTCTCAACCCTTTTAAATCATTTTCGATTGCGATCGGCTTATCCATCTTATTGACTGCATGATTTTATGATAATTACGAGGAATCATATAGTTCCAACCCTTGATGTGCCCTCTCCTTGTTCGCTCGCCTTTTGACCTTAGCCCAGATGCCCCAAATGGGCCCCGACCAACACCCCCAAGTGGCTCAATTTGCGTCCCTCTCACCCATTAAACAAAAAAAATGATAATTTCGAGAACCGTCTAGTTCTCCACCTTGATGTGCCCTTTCCCTGCTTGAGTTTACCCGCATGCCCCCAACCAAATGCTTTAAATAACCCCTTCTACCGATGCCCCAAATGCCAAATGGTCCTCACCCTCCACCAAAAAATACCCAGAATAAGCCTTCTCCCTCCTTTCTTATCCCACCCTCGTGCCCTCAAACGCCCCAGATGAATCCTTCTCCTTTTCCTATCCCACACCCCATTCCGACTGATACCCCATAAGTACCCCGGCCTTACGCCCTATCCAACATCCCTCCCCCCAACATACAGCACCACCCTCCCCCTCCAAAAAACGAAAATAAAAAAGTTACATCCTGTTGCTACCATTTTTCTTCTCTTATCTGCCTCCTCGAACTCTGTGCTTTCCGTGTCTGTAATTTTGCTTCGCTGCTATTGTGCTCAGCCGCCTCCTTTGAAAAGAGTAGAGAACAGTGGTTTCTTTCTTTTATCTCTCAGGGTGAGTCTTTGCCCTGAGAATTACCCGCTCTCTCTCTCTCTCTCTCTCTCTCTCTCTCTCTCTCTGTATGTATGTATGTTTTGTATCTATATATTATATATATATATATATATATATATATATATATATATATATATATATATATATATATATATATATATATATATATATATATATATATATATATATTTGTATGAATATATATATATTTATATATAATGTATATATATATATATAATATATAATGTGTTTAAAGGTCACAGGAAGAAATTTTGGTTTGAATTTTCGAAATTGGGTTGGATATTGTACAATGTCTCTTCCGCTCAGCATATTTTGTCCTTCTGCTCTCTCTCTCTCTCTCTCTCTCTCTCTCTCTCTCTCTCTCTCTCTCTCTCTCTCTCTCTTTATCCCAAGATTTGAATAACAAAAAAAGTTTGGCAGTAGTTACGTAGAATTTTCACGTTCTTGTAGGACAAATGTTTAATGTTAAACTTACTTTTAACGAAATAATACAAAACTTGATACAATCGCTCGAATTATGGTTTACTAAATATTGTACAAATCTGCCGAAAGTTTACCGTTAAACTGTACAACAAATTAGCTTCCCTCTCTTCCCCCCCAGCTAAAAAAGTTTTTTTTTATTATTATTTTCATTGCTGCTGCTTTTATGGAAGAAAGTACCACAAAATCTCTTAGAAATTTTTTTTTTTTTTTGGCAAAAAATGGATTTGAAATAAATCGTTTTAACTTAGCTTAAAAAACTGTTTGTGGAGCAGGAACGGAAAAATTTAGCCTCAGATGTGAAAGTCTTTAGCAATAATTTCTTGTAGCTTCAACAAAAGATTCCGCATGACCTATCAATGGAAAAAATATTAAATAAATCTCTGTTCAAACCATGAAAAAACTAAGCCAAACAAAATTTTCCACTCAGCTCACTGAAGAATCTCCACAAGATAAATAAGGTGTTACCGTAGCTAGCAGCTTGCTAATTACAGATTTATCAACCAACATTTGCTATAACTGAGGCGCCGTTGCAAAGGCAACGCTTCACCACACAGCTGAAATGACCTGGAATTGTTCGCACCGAAAGCTTAATGAATAAACCAACGAAATTACTTATTGAAGAATTGGCGGTAACTGGAATACAACCTCGGGGTAATTCGCCAAAAATTATTTTTATTACTTTATGAAAACACTCCAAAATGTCGGAAGGGGCTGTTTTCCACGAGACGGGGCGGGGCGGGGGGAAGTTCTTGCTGTGGTTGCTAAATTTAAGGGAATGCCAGTGTTTCAAATGTAACATTACATATAAATTATTCTTACTTGCACAAGAATTCTTTTAAGATATGTCTTCATCATTTCTTTTTCTACATACGTATATACTTTTCATGCAAAAAAAAAAATTCGTTTTATGTTTTTAGGTTTTAAGTGAAAAATTTTCCTATTTTAAGAATCAAGTATGAATTTTAGGAGTCTGATCCTGGTAAGGCATCGAATTATCTTCCATTTTTCTTATGTCTTAAGTTTTCCTTATCCTTTCCCTTAGTTTCTGGGAGCGAATGGCATCCCCATAGTGCCATTTACGATGACAGTTATGATGTTATACGCAAGACCGAAATAGTATCTATGTAAAGCGCTTGAGGGAAAAGAGATGTATCGCTGTAAACAGAGGCCGAGCTAATTGTGGCCGGATCATTTTTGCATCTTGGAAAATGTTAAACCCTCGAGCAATAACAATGACATTTATAAATATATATATATATATATATATATATATATATATATATATATATATGTATATATATATATATGTATGTGTGTATGTGTATGTGTAAATGTATATATGTGTGTATTAAATATATATATATATATATATATATATATATATATATATATATATATATATATATATATATATATATATTTATGTATAAATATATATAAATATATATTTATGTATAAATATATTTATGTATAAATATATATATATATATATATACACACATACATGTATATATAAATATATATATATATATATATATATATATATATATATATATATATATATATATATATATATATATACTGTATATATAACCTTGCCACAGAAGTTTTGAAATCTTTAGCATCCTTTGGTACTTGAAGGACTCGCTTCACGAATAAAACAAATGCTAGTTATTTCCTTAGAAATGTGACAGACTGATGTATAGTGGCTTAAAAGTTGCAGTTCTGTTTTACAAAACAGTACATCCTAGTAGCAGAGTACGACAACACAATGTAATTTCCAAACCCAACACAAGTGTTGTAATTATAAAATTATGATAATCTCTCATGTAATGTCAAACATCTAGAAGTTTCGTCAATTTCGCCGGTTTGTTTCCGTAGAAGGAAATGAATTAACAGTATTTCTATAGGAACTTGAATTTCGCGAGACATTCTTTTACCATTCGTTTAAGACTGTTTCGTGATCGCGCTCGGAGAGCCTTCGTTCCTTTCCAGATTCTTCGAAGTATCTTGGAGTGTTACGCGTTCTATTTTAAGCTCCTCTCTTTCACCTGTGGATGTTTTTCTTCCTTCGCGCTTCAGTATAGATCGAGTTCCCCAGAAGCCTCAGACAGCGTCTGAATACATCTCGACATTCCCGAGATGATTCAACATTCCCTGGCAACAATGAAGAAGAACCTGTAAAATCACGGTTAAAAGACCTCATTTCAGGTCCTTATTCGCTTGAGTTTCGACTGCCAAGTCGAGCTATTTCAATCAGGGCATGCTCTTATATTTTGGGGTTCGCTTGATTTTCGATAGCCAAATCAAGAGTTTTTATCAATTGGGGACGCCCTTGTTTCTAAGCTTATTGCTGTGGATCCCAAGATAGCAACATTTCAGAATGCTTTCTGACATTTTATAGTCGCGTTGAATTAGCCTTTGCAAGCGCGGACGTCTGGTTCCTTGAGACCCGCTATCGCCTGAGCAAGAACGACAGAAGAAGAAAAGGATACAAAGCAGTCAAAAGGGTCTTTGATATCTGGAGAAAGAAGAGTTCACCTCTTATCTGACAATGGAATCATCAGACGGGTCTTGACCTTCTGTGACGTCACGGCGTTCATGGGGCGACTGTCTAGAGCCACGGATGGGGCTGACAAGGCTTTTACGAGCGAGATACATCGAAAACTTTGTTTCTCTTTCTCGTTCCTCCGTAATGTGCGGACGAAGTCACGCGGCCGTAAAAGACTGTTTCAAATTATTTTTGTCTGATCTGAGATTTGAATGTTCCTCTAACTGAGAGAGACGGGAAGGGGGACGTGGAAGGAAAGAAATGACAGAGATACAAGGAAAAATTATCCATAATTTGCAAAGAGGTCGTTGTGAAAATCCGACTCTCATGAACTAGATTTGACCTCTTCCTGTCTTGTGTGTCTGGGGTGGTGGTTGTTTGACTGTACGTGTTCAAGAGCACAGACACGGCGAGCTGTTTTGAGTGTACATAGATGGTCTCCGACGTACGGTAATTTTGTGTTTGTTTGGGGGTGATGTATGGGTGAGATCGTGTCACTCGGACACCCCTCGCCTGCATGGCCCTTTTCGCCAGATAGTCTCTCTCTCTCTCTCTCTCTCTCTCTCTCTCTCTCTCTCTCTCTCTCTCTCTCTCTCCTCATTTACTAGTCTACCACTTCGCAAACCTGTTGTTGAGAAAGAGCAACCCGTTGCACGCTATTTATCTGTGTTAATGGAACGTAGCAGTCCCGTTGACAAAACAGTAATTAAAGCAAAATATTCTTCTTTTCGCTATATTTATTTTCGCAGGGTATTAGTACGCGTTATTTTTAATCTGGTGACAACTTTATGACATAATATATATATATATATATATATATATATATATATATATATATATATATATATATATATATATATATCACACATTATCACAGGTGAATAATGCGTGATAAATAAATCACGTACAAAAGTGATAATAATCACATATATATTTGTATGTATGTATATATATATTTATATTATATATATATATATATATATATATATATATATATATATATATATATATATATATATATATATATATATATATATATATATATATATATATATATATATAATCACACGTGAATTGTGTTTCTTTTTTAAGTGAATTCTTATCCTTAATTCTACAGTGAGATGAATGTGGTAGTGACTGGTATATTCTTATATGAAGCTATCTCTCCTCAGGAAGAACGGCCTATTAGGACAAGAAAATTATGCAGTTGCCATTAATCTATTGACTAAATTTATCAACAGTGAGCATAGCAAAATATTGTTCATAAAGTTCAAGTAGAAGTCTTAAAGTTTTCAGTTCCTTTCTATTGATTTGTTTTTTTGTTTATTTTTGTACATTCATAAAACGGTGCTTGTCTAATGCCTAACATTTTAGATCCAAAATACAGTAATTTCATTACTACATTTATTATCATTTTTCATAGTTGCACTAGCTGCATTCAGTCTGTAAAACTTTTTCCATTTTTTATATTCTTGGTTTTTCTCTGTTACTGCATTCCGCCAGTAACCTTCCTATAATTGTTATTCTGTCTAAAATGGAGGTAATTCTTTAATAAAAAGAATATATTACATCTGGGTTGCGAAGTAATTCTGATGTTGAGGAGGTAAACATTCTATGGTTGGATTTCTTTAATAAAAGGAATTCATTACATCTCAGTAGTTGCGAAGTAATTCCGGTGTTTACGAGGTAAACATTCTTGTAAATTCTCTAATTCTCTCTGTTTAGGAACTATTCCGATTTTACGAGGTAATCATTCTTTGGTGGTAATTCTCTAATGAAAAGAATATATTACATCTCTGTTGCGAACTATTCCGATGTTTACGAGGTAATCATTCTTTGGTGGTAATTCTCTAATGAAAAGAATATATTACATCTCTGTTGCGAACTATTCCGATGTTTACGAGGTAAACATTCTTTGGTGGTAATTCTCTAATGAAAAGAATATATTACATCTCTTGATTTCCGATGTTTACGAGGTAAACATTCTTTAATTTCAATGAAAAGAATATATTACATCTCTGGCCTATTCCGATGTTTAGACATTTCTCAAAAAAGAATATATTGCATATTCCGATGTTTACGAGGTAATCATTCTTTAATTCCGAAAAGAATATATTACATCGTTATGACTATTCCGATGTTTACAAAAAATTCTCTAATGAAAGAATATACATCTCCGAACTATTCCGATGTTTACGAGGTAAACATTCTTGTTTAATTCCTAATGAAAAGAATATATTACATCTCCATTCCATGTTTAAAGAATCATAAGTGTTCATCTCTGTTGCGTGAAGTATTCCGATGTTTACGGCATAATGCAAAGTAATTACAGTTGCGAAGTATTCCAATCATTCTTGCGGTAATTCTCGAAAAGAATATATTACATCTCTGTTATGAAGTATTCCGATGCTGATGCATTTATTTGGCGGTCATATTAATGAAAAGAATTTTTACATTTTGTTTCCGATGTTTAAGAGGTAATCATTCTGCTCTAATGAAAGAATATATTACATCTCAGTTGCGAAGTAATTCCGATGTTTACGAGGAAGTCCTCAGCCAGAGTTGATTTAAGTTCCCTTTATTTCAATACCGGCCCAAGACTTTCTCGTAAACATTAGAGCTTATTATAAATTCTTTTATTAAAGAAATACCTCCGAAGAACGTTTACCTCTCCATCCATTAAAGAATGATAAGTTTAATGTAATGCAGTAAGTAACAGTTTAGAAAGCTGTTGAATTGCATGCCGCGCTGCTGTTTGAAAGAGGACTTTGTTACATTCATTATTATTATTTTTTATTATTATTATATTATTTTATTATTATTATTATTATTATTACTATTTTATTATTATTATTGTTGTTTTATTTTGTTAATTATTACTTTTAAAGTATCACAGAATGAATGAACATCAGTGGAGAGAAGTATAGTGAAACTGAACGAATATAAATGAAAGTTAACAATAGACGTTAGTAAGTAATCCAGAAATTTTCTTCAATTTCGTCCCATTTCTTCGTTTCTATTATCGTATTAACTATTTCCTCCGTTCGTCATCAAGTTATTTATGAAAGATTTGTCGATATAGCAGCTTCACATACTGCTTCGAGAGGAGACGTTGAGGAACTTACAGACAGACGCAAATAAGTAAATACTAGATAACAATAGATAATCAACAAACAAATAAACATAAACAGCATTCATAAACAGCAATACAAGTCAGAAAACCTGGGCAATGGCGCATTGTGCTTTAGAGTAGCTAGCATTCCCACCTGCAAAAAAATAGAAACAAACTTGAGGACAATCTCTTCATTTGAATAACCAAAGCTATCCCACAAACGAAGCATTCCAAGCCCTGTTCTGAAAATCATGACTAAACCACGTATGTCTTGTGGGTTTTAATAAACCATGAATGTCTAGCAGGTTTTAATTGTCGATAAATCATTTAATTTGCCCAGTTCCCACCCGGCTTCATTATCTTCCTTTTGGCTTTTATCGCCTCTTCATTGCGGTCTTAGAGTGTGCGTAGTACTGCGCATGCGCTAGCACTCGCTTCCAGTCTGGATTTGTGAAGACAACTTAATTTATTTCAGGTTTCAGTCTCGTGCGCAGTGGTGTGTCCGTTTTTGTTTCTCATTTTTGCAAATTGGTTGATTACTTTTTAGGATCCTTGACTTGTTTAGCTCTATACGATTTCATTAGTATCATTTAAGTATATTATATATATATATATATATATATATATATATATATATATATATATATATATATACATATATATATTTATGCATATATATTATATATATGTATTTATATATATACTCTATATATGTGTGTATATATACACTGTGTATATATAATATATATATATATGTCAGTATATATATATACTGTATATCTTCTTCGTTTAACGTGCTTTTTTCCCATTTTTATATGGGGTAAGCACGATGCCATATATATATATATATATATATATATATATATATATATATATATATATATACATACACAATATACATACACACACACATATATATATATATATATATATATATATATATATATAGATAGATAGATAGATAGATAGATAGATAGATAGATATATACATCTGCATGTATGTAAAGCATTTATCACGTCATAGAATTATAAATTAAAACAAATAATTCTTATTTATTTTTCTTTAGTCTTAAAATTATATATATATATATATATATGTATATATATATAATATATTGTGTGTGTATATATATATATATATATATATATATATATGTATATATATATGTATGTATATATATATATATATATATATATATATATATATATATATATATACTGTATATATATGAATATATACATATACATAAACCATTTATCACGTCACTGAATTGAAAAAAACATTCTTATTTACTTCTTTAGTCTTTAAAATTCTAACAACTTCAAAATGAAGAAATTTGCAAGAATGGAAAAGATTTTGGCTCATCATAACAAATTATTTTTTGTATTTTCTTTTATGACAGGAAGAAAACCGGTCTTACTCTGAGATTCTTCTTGTTCCTTCCTCGTCTCTAAACAAAGTCGTTTGTTCTGGATGTTTTATATCACTAGTTTTTCATAATTTTTCATTAAGCTCAAAATTTTGAGCTGGACATTCCCCGCCATATGAAAATTCTTCTTCGATTTGGTTGATCGTTGTTATGCTTCTGAGTCGGTATTTGTTATCTTTTATAAGATATTCTTTTTCAGTTTTGTTTTTGTTAGTTATTGGCCATCATTTCTTCGATTTTTATAAGCATCTGTCAGTTGTTGGTTATTTCTAACAGTTATTCAGTTATCGTTATCGGTTACTGAAAGTTGGCAAATATTTTAGCAGATATCAGTCACTAGTGATTACTTGAAATTTAATTCTCAAACGTATTTTAGCGTTTGCTCTCTCTCTCTCTCTCTCTCTCTCTCTCTCTCTCTCTCTCTCTCTCTCTCTCTCTCTCTCTCTCTCAAAATTTTGAGTGTGTTTTTTTAATCCGTAACTAGTTGACCTTAAGCCATTGTTTTGAGGCCTCCTAGCAAGGCAATGACCTCACCCCCTCTTAATGTTGGTTCTTCAAGGTGAAACCTTACAAACCCCTCCCCAACGCCCCCAATCCACCCCTTCATCCCCTCCATATCCCCTACCCTCTTCCAGCCAACACCTCCACCCCACCCCTTCCACTCGCCGATTGGCACTCAAGGTTATCAGAGCTGCAGATCTTGGCTTCTTTTCAAAGTCAGATTTCAGCCTTGTGAAAATGCTGTACAATTGCTGTGGTGGTAATTTTACATTCCTGTTGGAATTGTTATCAGTTCTATTTATTATTCGTTAAAATAGATTTATAGAAAAGATGCTACTTTTCTATTGGAAAACAATTTTTTATTTGTAATTATAAAATTGCTCCTCCATTCTCATACTATACTTACCTCCGTGAAATCATAATTCGCCTTATGTGAAATCATAATCTGCCTTATATTTAACATTATGTAAATTGTCATTATTTGAATTTATTTTAATTTAGTGTTATCAGCACCCTGATGATAATAAGCGAACATCAAAAATATGAAAAGTGAAAAATCTGTTAAATTGCCTTTACAGGCATTTTTTTTATTTTCAAAAGTTGCATTCAAATATCTTTCTTCTCGTTCAGTTATCTACCTAGCAATGTATTTGTGTATGGATTTATTTGCAATAAGATGAAGAGCCGTAATGGGGAATCCTTCATGTTATGTTATTTGGTAGATGCCATTGCTAAAAATGAGCACTCTCTGTAGAGCATACCTGAGTCAAGGCTACTTATATCTGAATAAATGAACTTGTATCTGTGAATGCACGGTAATTATCGTTATGAGAGTCATTAATTAAATGTACGGTGTGCTGACGCCCCTCATTTTCAAAAGCTGAATCAGTTTGATTAATAATGAGCGAGATGGCTTCCGTAGTAACTTGGATCACTTGCATTAATAATGGGCCAGAGGCTTTCCATAGCGACAAATCAAATTTTCAACGATGTTCACCTTAAGTTA
>NC_089742.1:45565512-45578012 GCF_040412425.1 Macrobrachium rosenbergii | reverse complement strand
AAGTCTAGCGCTTAATCTTTATCGAGATCTGTATAGCGATTGCCATTTGCTAAGCATGATTTATTTTCTTTCATATTTTGATAACGCATCTCAGATTTAAAAGGTCATGCAGAACTTGGCTTTCTAAAGAATATGCACTCCTGGCTGATGGAGAGAGTATTTTAAGGGTTTTTTAATGTAAAGGAGAGGCAGAATTAAATGACAAGATCAGGAGAGGTTAGTGTGTGACTGTTGAGGATGTAAGGAAAGTAATTAAGAAGCTAAAGACTGGAAAGGCACCAGAATGCTGATAAGATTGCTTGGAAGATGCTGCGTTACAATGGTGAAAGAGTGATTGCATGGTTGGCCAGGATGTGTAAGATACATCTGGATGAAGGAAATATTCCAAACGGATGAGTGAGAAGAATAATTGATTTTTTTTGTCTGTATACGTTACTAATAATTATAGTGGCAAAACATTACCTAATATACTAGGGAAGGGGTGTGGTAAAATCTAAATGTATAAAGTAAGGGCACGGAAGAGGGTATGTGGATCAAACTTTCTTATGAAACAGTTATGTGAAAATTTTGAGAGTAAATGGAAAAATGTGCATGATATACATGATCTTAAGAAGAAAGAAAAATTAGCTGGAAAAAAACTGGAAAAGATAGTGCGGAGGGTGTTAAAGAGATTGGTATAGAAGTCAATTTGTTGAGAGTGATTAAACATTTTCATGATGGAATGGTGAGTCAAAATATGTAGATGGGGGAGTGACTAGTTTGGGGTAAAAGTGGGCTTGATATAAAAATACACAAAGCCTCCATGCCTCTTAAATATGGAGCGATGCGAGAAGTTACAGAAATATCGTTAGGTATACGTGCAAAATTGTGATGAGAAATGGGACATAAATTACCGATTGGGTATAGTGAAGGGAAAGGGTAAAATTAGTGAGAGTTTGAAAGTGTTTGTAAGAGGAGAAAGTTTACAAGTGAATGGGAGCAAGGGAAATGTTTTAAATGTAAATAAACCTCTGAAAAGGAATATTGTATGTTGTTATAGTTTGTGGAAGAATAGAAGCAGTCGATTCATATAGGCATTTGCGAGTAATTGTAGTGGATGATGCTTGGATGAGAGAAGAGGCAAGTTCTAGAACAGGTTAAGCTAGGCAGATGTCATAAGCAAAAGATCTGGAAGAGAGTTGGACATTTAACATCGTAAATACATTTATGTCACAGAGTCTGAACATTGTTCCCGTTAACTTCTCTCTCTCTCTCTCTCTCTCTCTCTCTCTCTCTCTCTCTCTCTCTTTTCTTGTCTTGTCTTTCTTTTTCCCCAGTACCCAAGGAAGTGGCGCCATCATGCAGTTTGAGTATTCTCCTCAGTTGATAGGTTGTCGTTAACCTGTCATCGCAGTAAACTTCACTCATCTTACACGAGGACGTTTCCCCTACCTACCTTCCTCCCCTGGACGCGATCAAGCCCCCGGGAACTCCCCAGCCCCTTGACAGTATCACCAATAGAGAGTAAACCGCGGTTGCTGTTTCTAACTAATGGATTCAGTGTTCTTAATTGGCATTTTATTCTTTAATTAAGAATTATTCATTGTTGTTTATCTAAAATTGATATCTCTTCAGTAATATTTTTTTATTTACATAGTATGATAAAATATTTTTTTATTTACATAGTATGATAAACTTATTTGAATCTTAATTTTATCATGAAGGCATCCACTCAATAGCAATATTCATCGACGTTGAAAATATAAAATTTTTCAAGATTTGACATAATTGAAAAAAATTCTTTTTCATTTCTTAATAGAATTCCTCACGCAATCCATGTTGGCACCTAAATTCTCATTATAAATTACTTCACAAAAAAAATTTCAGACACAAAAGAGTGTTATTACTAGTTTCTGCTTGATCTTACTATATATTCGTGAGAATTAGGAACTTACAAAACAGGCTTGTATGATTATTAAATTAATTAAAGACCCTAAACCTTTGCCATGAGAATTTCTACCCTCAAAATTGTTCCAAGACTGGATAAAATAGGTGAGCTGAAGAAAAGAAAAGCGTTATATGTAGTGACGGTCAAGTACAGGCGTTACTATAGCATAAAGAGAGAGAGAGAGAGAGAGAGAGAGAGAGAGAGGAGAAGAGAGAGAGAGAGAGAGACTTGTGTAGGAATAAACCGAAATGAATTGTGAATTTTTAATTTTGGGTAAAATTCATTTCAGTAAGAAATTATTCGCATTCTATTTGATCCCTACGTACTGCCTATTGTTCCTCGCATTGTCTGGTGAAAGTTTCTTTTGATTGATTTTTGGAATGGGGTTGCTTGCCCTACCCACGCCGCACAGATAATGAGGAGACAGAAATTGTTCGATTTTTCTACTCGGAAGCCATAGTTCCGGCAACTCTAAGCTATATATAAAATAACATGACCAGAATGAGGAGGAGTTTGCTAGAGTTTAATTTTCTTTGCTATCTCTCTATACTGACATACACACGCATATATATTTATATATTGTGTGTGTGTGTTAATCATATAAATATATATTATATACATAGATATACATTATATTTATACATTATATATAATGTATGTATGTTGTTCGATACATATGTGACTATATGTTTGTGGCATAAGAAATATTGAAATGATGAAGAATGCGTGGCGATAAGTATAAGTAGCAAAATGGTTTGCATATTTGAAAGGCTTGATCAGTGTTATAAGATGGTTCGGTCATGTGAAGAGAGTGGAGGATCGTAGGCTCATGGGAAAAGAAAGAGAGGAACATATAGAAAGTAGTGCCTAGAAGGAGTCGAAGAGGAACTGAAAAGGAGTAGTCTAAATATACACAAAGTGAGAGATTGCCCGCAGCGTAGAAATAAAAGGGGTGTTTGACGCGATGCTGATGAGCCATCTTTGTATATGCATTATGTGGATAATGCTGAGGAATTTTTTTCTAAAATGGACCTTCATGAATAATGAAGGAATTAAGATACGAAAGTTAGTAATGATCATTACCTTGCTTATTTCTCGGTAGTCATCCCCTCCTGGGGAACGGCTTAGAATTGAAAAATATATATACATTTGCAGCATTAACAACATTACGTATATACATGCGCTCACTGTTACATATATATATATATATATATATATATATATATATATATATATATATATATATATATATATATATATATATATATATATATATTTCTATATATACATATGTGTCTGTATGTGCATATACAATTATATATTTATATACAGTTTATAGACATTTATACATATTTATGCACATACATGTATGCATGTATACATGTATATGTGTAGGTGGGTATGTATGTGTATATATATACATATACATATATACAGCTTAGTCGTCTTTCTCTATCGCAGATAAATTCACTGTTCCTTTCATCTTGATTTATTACTGATATAAGCCCATAATAGTTATAGACAGTCACTAGGAACTTTGTTATTAACCGTGATTAATGTTCGCCGTAATCGATGGCTGCGTCATTGTGAATGATTGGGTGTCTGAAGAAAGTGAAAAGTGATTGATTGTGATTGATTCCACCTTTTAATCCGTGAATTAATTACCTTTTACGGCTCTGATATTCAAAGAGATTTATTGTCTTTGTCTGTCTTTGTGTCTAACTGATTGTTTCTCTCTCTCTCTCTCTCTCTCTCTCTCTCTCTCTCTCTCTCTCTGAAAATCTTTACGCTCTGAAAACTACAAAATCTCAATCTTTTTCCAACGCTATTGTTTTCTTGACCAAGGTTTGGCTCTTCTACTAAGCCTTGGATGAGCCACTGTTCAAAACTTCCATAAACTTATATGCATATATATATATATATATATATATATATATATATATATATATATATATATATATATATGTATGTATGTATATATAAATATAAATATATATACATATATACATATACATATATACATATATATATATATATATATGTATGTATTCATATGTATGTATATAAATATAAATATATATATATATACATTATATAATATATATATCACATTAACACGTGATTTAAGTATCACACACCACAGGTGAAAATATAATATAATTGGGTGTAATTCTGACCAGTTTCTTCTTTATTTTGTCAATGACTTGAAATAGGTGAAACCGATCCAGGGAACTACATCTTTAGTAATGTTATATATATATATATATATATATATATATATATATATATATATATATATATATATATATATATATATATAATACATATATTCAGTGTGATACATGTTTTGTATATATGTAGAAATAAGCAATGATGTCGTAGTATGATATCCGTTCCCACTAATCAATATTTTATCCCTTTCCGCTGAGGTGTGAGGCTAATTAAGCTTACTGTTTTCTTTTCAGAAGTTTGTTAAGAAGGTAAATGATTTTCATAAGAAAATTTGAAACAAGACGTGTAGGTACATTTCAGATTAAATTTCAGACGCGTGAATTAGATCAATATTTGTTCCTGTGGTTGAGATGTGATTCAATTTTTCAGTATTTTCCTCACTTTTAGAGATTAACTTGTGCTATTTAATATCAAGTGTAACGCAACAATACTCGATATCTACTTCTTTTTAACTAGATAGTATAAAGTTGTTTAAACTGTCTTTTATGAATATTTAATGGATTGCTATTTACATTGGTATAAGTAATTTACTTTATTTTCCTTTCATCTTATTTGATTGCTATTTTATTTTTCTTTCAGTGATGATTTATGCGCATTTAATTTCATACCCTAAATTCATCCATGTAAAAAATTATTCTGCAATATAATCGGACGGTTGGCAGCAGGCCCGAATTTCCTTCATCATCCTCCACCCTTTCTCGTGTAAATTTGATATATCAATGAATTTTCTTCTCATGACCTATACTTATCTCGAACATACGTCTTAATGAACTTTCCTGAATACGCCTTAGCCTTATCTTCAAGATATATCACATATAAATCACCTTCCTTTATCAAGCGCCGGCAATATCTACATATTCTGATGCACAGTAGCGACCCCACCACCGGCAACGCAATACCATGCATTAATATCCGCTCCATTTTGCAACCCGTAATTAAAGACCATCCTTCTTACTCGACCCTTGCTCATTCCTCTTAGGCTTATAGTTCCCTGGTGGTGCTCATTCCTTACGCGCTCATACTACCGTTAAGTGCCTACGTCGCCCTCGGGTCGAGTATCTGTCAACGCTGCTGTTTGCTACTCTGTTTACCTGACAGTGGGCAGAATTAACCTTTCGGAAATTGCAGGCGAAGCATAATTAAGGGGGAGATACGTAGGAAGATTCCCAGATCTGATTTTTCAGTTAGTTTCTAGCTGGGTGGGTTCGTGATCAAAACCTCTTAGATAGAAATCAGTGTTCGGCAGCTGATTATCAAAGTCTCTCTCTCTCTCTCTCTCTCTCTCTCTCTCTCTCTCTCTCTCTCTCTCTCTCTCTCTCTCCTAGTGTCTATTAATGCCCTCTTTATGATATAGTAATGCCTGTACTTGACCGCCGATGTATATAACGCTTTTCTTTTCTTCAACTCACCTATTTTATCCAGTCTTGGAACAATTTTGAGTGTATAAATTCTCATGGCAAAGGTTTAGGATTTTTATTTATTAACTAACAACCACACAAGCCTGTTTTGTGAGTTCCTAAGTCTTATGAGTACATAGTAGATTAAGCAGAAACTAGCAATAACATGCTTTTATGTTCCAATAACAATTTTCTTTATTTGCCTGGTTTATGGTTGGCTAAATATTCTCAAGTCTTGATTTAGTGGTGTTGCTTTTATCAGAAATTACTAGTTCTGCTTTCGTGTCGCAGTTTCTGAAGAGAAAATGCAGATTACAGAAATAATCTTCAATATGAAAATTAATCTTTCATTTTCTTCAGTCAGCTGCGTTCTTCTGAGTTAACTTGTCTTCCAAGTCTTTACGTTGAGTTGTAGGTTTCTTCAGAAACGAATGACTATACAAAGGGTTTATGCTTTGAAAGCTATTGAAATGGAAGATAGTTTGTGTATACAGAATTCCTGCCGATCATTTCGACAATGGACAAAGTATGAAATAAGTATATATGTATATATGTATATATACATATATATATATATATATATATATATATATATATATATATATATATATATATATATATATATATATATATAATATACAAATAATTATATTTATATTTATATTTATATTTATATTTATATTTATATTTATATATAAAATAAATTCTCGTTTACTGTTCAACCAATCGCATGGTAACTGAATTCAGTACTGATAAGTTATTTGTAGTTTGTTTCAAAATATGAAAATATCATAACTGAGATGAGTGAGTTTTGCTTCAAAGTACAGACCTGAATTCGAAAGGAATAAGTACAGGAGAGCCGAAATCAACTCATATCTTTCTCGATGGCTGAAGGATTATGGTCACTGTCAACCAACTCCCAACCCTAAAAGCCTAAGTTCGAATCCTGGTCAGGGGAGGATGACTTACCATATATGACCACATTTGGGTGAAACTTATTCCCAAGGTAAAGAGAATTCGATATTGATGTGTTTTATAGTATATAATATATAACATATATCAGAAATTTTTAGAAATTTTAACCGTTCGATTTTTAAAACCTTCTTAGACCTAGACACGGCCTTTGTTTTTAATGGTAAGCTAAATAAATAAATTGAGGGCATGGCTATGGGTTCTCTCCTTGGACCCACCTTCGCCAACATTTCATGCTCCCCAGAGACACTTTAAGTCTCAGTGGTTCTTGAACTTTTGCCTAGCGCCCCCTCTGCATTATGTATATATCACCCCCTACCCCTGAAATTTTTGCCAGCTATAATCTATAAACAACAATATATTGTCTATTTGTATGCTATTATACTTGTCATAACAATAAAGACAATTCATAAATAAGATTTGAAATTAAAATTGACTTATATTTTGAATTTTTGGCATGTTTTGAGAAAATATTTAGAAAATATATGGAAGCAGTGATAACGCTTTTGGCAATTTTGTAATTAACATCACAAATTAAAAAATATATGCACCATCTGGCAACTCTGCTTACGTCCCCCTTGGAAGTTTCTGGCGTCCCCCTAGGGGGACGCGCCCCCCAGTTCAAGAATCACTGCGTTAGACGATTGTCCCTTAGTTTTCCGCTCTCTATTTTACGCCAGGTTTGTTGATGATACTTTCCTGCTCTTAAAACAGGATCAGATCATGCCGACTCCTTCCTCGAATTCGCCAATACCCAACACTCCAACATCAGGTTTACACTCGAGAGGGAGTCCAACCATCAGCTTTCCTTCCTTGATGTTCTTGTTACAAGGCAAAATGATGGCACCAACACTACTGTTTTTAGAAAACGAACTTTTACCGGATTGGGCTCAATTTCTATAGCTCATGCTAATTTAATTTTAAACAATTTTGTTTTATACATTTATTCACAGAGCTTTACGGCTTACTTCTAACTGGGACATGTTTCACAAGGAATATATATTCTTAGCAAACTACTTTATAAACAGCTGTTCTCCTGCTAATTTTGTCAGTAAGATTTGCCGAAAATTACTAAATTTTTTCTCCCCGCCAGTGAAATATCCTACTGTACCAAAACTGGAATTTTATGCCAGCTTCCCCTATGTCTCTGATAGTTCTTTTAAAAGAAAATTACTCAGGTAATACACGAACATTTTCCTGATATAAAAGTTAACCTGATTCCGAAAAATCCCTTAACCATCCTATCCTTGTTTCGGTTCAAGGATCATCTGTGCCCTTTCAGGCCCCAGGTGTAACTAGGGAACTTATGTGGAATCCACACGGAGGCTCCTGAAGGTGCGCATCGATTGTCACAGAGGGGTCAATTTCCAGACAGGCAGCAGACTCGCGAACCTGGAACATTCTAATATAAGAACTCACGCTAAAACTTGTAAAGCATACATTGAAAATAAAGATTTTAAAATAAGCCGCAAACACACAACACCCAGGAATTACCCATTTTAGAGTCCTTATTGATCAAACAACAGGTTTCTCCATTAAACACGCAGTCAACAGCCACTCCCCTTTTCTTGTCTTGAGGTGGATTTTCTTCCTTTTTTCACTTTTTAGTTTCTTTCCACTTATGTTTCTTTTACACCGGTGGAAGATTCGTCCTAGACTGTGAATCTTAGAGTGTCTTGATTTTTTTTTAAATGTATAATTTTAATTGTCAAAAATTTATATTTGAGTTTTATGCTAATTGCGTTGTTTTTATCTAATTTACAGCTATTGAAGATGTAATTATATACGAAAATTACAAGCGTCAGGAAATATGTACAAGAAAATTAAATCGTAATTGTCCATCAGCATACGTGTTTTATATATATATATATATATATATATATATATATATATATATATATATATATATATATATATATATATATATATATATATATATATATATATATATGACTTTATCACATCACCGTGATTCATATACAATCAGTAAGTTACAAACGTCCTTTAATATCAATTCGCTCTACCTCCGGAAATAATATATTTTCATATATGTTACCGAGGAATTTTTAGTCGATAATAAGTTCGTCGTCTCGTGGGCTGGTTCGAGCCACACGAGACGATAATGGCTAATATCTAAATTCCCCTTCTGTATTTGTCTTTATTTCAATATATTCAAAAGCAAATGAAATAAGATACATTTGCTAACTTACTGATGCCTATATATATATATATATATATATATATATATATATATATATATATATATATATATATATATATATATATATATATATATATATACATATATATATATGTATGTATGTATGTATATATATACATATACATGAATATGTGTATATATACATATGTATATGTATATGTATATGTATATATATGTATAATGGGAATGTATCTTTGTGTGTGTATGTGTACAAAACTCAAAATAATAGGTGTAGCTTAAATGCAGAATACGATATAGAAAACTGAAAATTAAGGATTATGTCCTGACCAGTTTCGTCAAGTGAATGGTTTTCCAAGGGAGCATAGTATAAGAACGTTACATGATTTATAAAATGATACGTTACTTTCATCCTAGCGTTCATATATATATTTTTTATCATGTACTTGCCCTTTGAGAAATGCCCTGATGGACGAAACCAGTCAAGACTTTCTTGTTTCATTTTTGCCTTATGATGTTTTGCATATAAGTGCATATACTCTATATATATAATATATATATATATATATATATATATATATATATATATATATACTATATATATATATATACTGTATGTATATATATATATATATATATATATATATATATATATATATATATATATATATATTTTCATAGATAAATAGATAGATAAACTGAGAAAATGCTGAGGAACTAACTATATATATATATATATATATATATATATATATATATATATATATATATATGTGTATATATATATATATAATGTGTGCATGTGTGTATTATAGATATATATAAGGGATGGTAGATAGATAGATAGATTCAGATAAAAAGAGTGAAATGTGTGTTTGTGTGTGTGTGAGTGTGAGTTTATAATTATGATATATAAAGTCGGGAAATAGGTGGAGGAACAAATACCAAATAGGCTACCTGTGACTTAAGTAACATGACTCGAAAATAACGAACAACGCTGTCATACCTGTTACACTCATCATCAAAAAAAATTACATCAAAAGTAGCATATGAACCTTTTTTTCTCTCTCTCTCTCTCAATAAACCAAATGCAAAACCTCCAAAGATTCTGGAACACATGCACAGCATAGCAAACTCATTTGGCAGATCATTTGCATAATGAAGCCCCCTGTCGCAATGTATGTCATAATTAGGGAGGGGCTCCAGCAACCTGCTTTCTATTACCTCCCCGATCCAGCATGCGAAAGCCAAGAAAAAAGAAAACGGATTGCAGGAATTTCCCGGAAAAAATTACAGAAAACGGATCGCTAGCATTTCCCCCCCTCAAAATATTCCATTTAACGAGCTAGCTGATCGATCGATAAGCTAGCGGTAAATGCGGCTTTGCACGCAATGATAACTTTGCCTCTACCAACAAAGCTGGAATGAGGTTATGTTTTTTGCCTGTGCAAGTGGATGAATGCGTGGGTGTTTTGTGTGTGTGTGTGTGTGTGTATGTTGTGTGTTAGCGATAGCAGGATATCTCAAATGCTGGTAAACAGATTTTGATGGAACTTTGAGAGAAATTGGCCTAAACTTAATGAAAGTGCAGGGAAAAAGATATTTTTGAAGGTTTAAATGGTACCCTTTCCATGCTAAAAAAAACTTTAATTCCATGATAATCAATTTGCCGAGCCCTTGCTCTCAGATATCGAGTTCAGGATCACATAACAAATAACCATTTTCATATGTAATATAAAAAGGACTTTATTTGTTCGTAGGTTAGAGATCTTGGAGGAAGTATGCTTTGCACTGAGTGCTCTTCCAACCTTGTTCCAGGATCTGCTGCATCCTGTTGCTCTAGTTCCTCCTGTTGAAGTGACTCCTTTAGTGCTAAGCCTAGGGGTGACTTTACTTTTGGTAAGGGAGGGTGGTTGGGCATGGTGTAGGATGTTATTAAGTAAGCACTGATATTCTTTTTATAACCTATCCTAACTTACCCTAACCTAACCTAATATGAGCATCATTATCCAGCCCGGACTTCCGCCACTGGATCCCCAGTACCCATCCAGGCCTTTGCCTCTGAACCCTCCCCTGCCCCCCTCTCCAAACCCCTTGGTACCCTCAAAAGTGGAGTCAACCCCCCAAAAGATATTCAGGGTCCCATATTGAGCATTCTTTCTCATAAGGCATCCCGTCTTATCTTGCGTTCCTTCTCTGGATGCACCAGATGCCAAGCGGAGTTGTCATTCGTTACGTCCTAAATTCTCTGTTTTTGGGCATAACGTTACTGGCCTCGCCGATACCTCTACATTGACCCCGTGACCTAATCTTATGGACTGCGTGTCGCAGGAAGAACAGAGAGGATTCGCATGACAAGGCATATGTCTCGCAATTCTTACATCAGCTTTTTCGTGGTTCTTTATTGCTCATATTTTCTTTAATGAAATTTGAAGCGATCCAAAAGCAGCGGGAATTATTACCAAGCTCACACGTAATAGTATGAAGCAATGGCTAAAAAAGGAAATAAATAAAAAGGAGATGACTGTAGTAAATTACGGACAATAAAATAAGAATGTAACTACAGTAAATTACTGATTAAAAAAAAAAACAAATCAGTAACCAGCAGTCAAGAAACAAGTGAAGAAAACACACTCAGCCAATCCTCTTACCTCATTAAAGACATTTTCCATGCCTGTTCGTTGTCGTCTTTGGGGCTAATTGCAAAAGCTTTCCAATCCGTCTTAAATGTCAACCATCCTGAAGAATGTTCTCTTTTTTTTTTACCTAATACCCTCTTTATGGAAGTCTTAAATTTATTTTCAGATAATATAATTTTATTGGGACTTCAAATAGTCTTAGCATAAAGGTCACTCACCCCGTGTTTGGCATGTAACCTCTTCTCGGTATGCCATCATTGTACCTGTCTTTGTCTGTTTAAATATCGAAATGTCTGTCTGTCTGTCTGTCTTGCCTTATACTTTTATTACAAGGAAATGTTTCAGAATTAAAGAAAATGCAAAATATGAGTGAATGATATATTATTAAGAAATATATAGTAAGAACTATGACAGCGTTAAAATGCAGAATGGTACATTATTATTATTATTATTATTATTATTATTATTATTATTATTATTATTATTATTATTATTATTATTATTATTGCTAAGAAATTAACAATATTGTGATAAACCGTTGTGTTATATAAATCCACAGTTATATAAACAAATTGATAATAGGCATACTGATACAATTTTTTATTTATATAATAGTGAATTTTTATTACATGAAAATTATTATTATTATTATTATGTTATTATTATTATTATTATTATTATTGTGTGTGTATTATTATTATTATTATCATTAATGGTACTGATGGTGTTAGCGTTGTTGCAGTCGTCTTTACCATCCATAGAATTTTGTATTTATAGGAACGAACCGAAAAATCCCATCAGCTTCCAAAACATGCTTCGGTAGAATAAACTGCCATTTACAAAAAAGGGGAGAGGGTAATAACCACAGAGAAAATGGAAAAATAAAAAAAATGTAGGCGGATAGAGGAGAATGGGAGAAAACAGAATATAGGCGAAATTAACCAAACAAAACAAAAAACAAATCAACAGATAGATGCTCAGTTGAAATAAAAAAAGAAAAATTCAGATAGGTAAAATTCTTTTTTAAAAAAAGAAAAACTTATTAAGATCAATTAATTAAATTTTGAGTAGAGTCTGCTGAAGTAAACAGAAATAAATAGATAGATAAGGAGTGAAATAGACGTTTCCGGAATTTGGGAGTTTTAAACCACCTT
>NC_089742.1:45558012-45560512 GCF_040412425.1 Macrobrachium rosenbergii | reverse complement strand
GCAAGGTATCCCGCTGCGCTATGGCGTGGAATAAGGGTCTTCTGGGCTCTGGGATATCCTTGACAGGTAGATTTCAGGTAGTTTTCTGTACAGGTAGGTACTTCTTGATATAATAGCTGTCCATTTTGAGAACAAAAAGCTTAGGTTATGTGACGTTTTGTCATTGCTTTCTTAGATGACGTCGAGGATTGCAAATAGATCTTGAAAATTATTATTATTATTATTATTATTATTATTATTATTATTATTATTATTATTATTATTATTATTATTATTATTAAAAGCCAGAGTAGTGTTAAAAGTATTTATGTACCAAGTTAAAAACGAAAAGGAGACTTTCAGATACTACTCCGTATCCTCATCAACCTTTTCGTTTTTAACTTTGTACGTAAAATATTTTTAACACTACTGTGCTTTTAATTCTTGATATTATAGCCCGTTACAGGGGGTCGTCTTGTTTCATTGTGTACATGTGTATTATGTATGTGTTATATTATTATTATTTTGTTAACAAAGGGTTTGCATTTTGAATTGATTTTATACTGAGGAGTTTCTCAATTTTTGCTAAAAACTCGCTTTTCACATCAACACATCAACATTTAGCCAGTTGAAAAACTCAGTACAAAATCACCTCAAAAATGCAACCATTTTATTCAACAAAAACTTTGCCTCAAAGAGGAGTCTTCTTCCTTCGTATTATTATTATTATTATTATTATTTCACATGAAAAAACTCTTAAGTAATGACGAATGATCCTTTAAAGTAACATCTATCACACAAAAACAAACCCACGGTAGCGCAATGGACCCGCTTTCCCAGTTCTGTAACCTTTTGCAAGTAGAAACAATTTAATTGCAAAAATCATTTTCAAAAATTAACCTGATATCACGGCATAATTGTAATTACCACAAGACCCTATAAACTTCTCGAGTTTTCCACTTTTTTGGATGCGTTTTTCACTATGGAGTGCGGGATCCAGAGAATTCTCTGGATCCTGATGAAACCTTAGATCTAATCGCAAGAATATGAGGTAATTCTGATGTCCGTGGCAGGATTCGAATCTGCGTCCCATCAGCACGAGGTCAGCACAGCCCCGCCGCCTCGTTCTGATACTCTGGATTACGAATTCGATTTCGATGTCCTGCTATGAACACGGAGGGTTTACTTCATGATTTTTGTACGTGGGATCTATTGTGTAGCAAGCTTCTTCACAAAATGTGAGAATTGAGAAGAGGAATTGTAGTTATTATAATAACATACGCATTACATTTATATATATATATGCGTATATATATATATATATATATATATATATATATATATATATATATATATATATATATATATATATATATATATATATATATATATATTATATACTAGAAGCTATATATATACTACAGTAGAAGTTGTGCAGTTCAATTTAAGCCATAGAAATAGGATAAGCTATTTTAATCCCTGGATAAATCCACATTAATTACTGTTTGCAGTCGATTAGTGTACATCTCGTCTGGCAAACTAGTCCCTCAAACACATCTCTTGAAAGGAAGTTCGCCTTTAACCTTCGGGTAGAATCAAATCTCTTCACATTCCGAGCAGCCGCAGATCCCCAGGTAAATGTTTAATTAGTGATCTCCTGTCGAGGGAATGCATACAATCCCTGGCTGGTTAGCAGAGAATCTATTACTATAGTGAATAATCAGGAGATCACCGATATGTAATCCAGATTTATTGGGCGTTCCGCTGAAGTTGTTTTCTAATGATAGAGTTGAGCTCGGTGATTCATTAAAACCAGGTTAAGTAACATAATGAGGCCAATGATCTTGTCTTTACTATTTCGTAGAGTTTTGCTCTTTATTTCTAGCTTGTTTTTGTCCCTCAGACCCAGACGTACCCTACTGAATATTGCACCAAAGTACAAAGTTACGTTGCTAATTTTCTCGACGCTTTTTTTTTCCGTGTCTGGGACAGGTATGAGTTTAGGCTCACCTGGCAGTGTTAGTCTCACTTCTTGGCCTAAAGGAAATGGAAGTAATCTGTTTAATATATTTCATTGAAGCATACTGTTTATTTGTCCGCAGGGAATAGTGCAGGGTGTTTTGTTACTCTTTTTTGAAATAGGATACAAAATATACAATTGAAGTTTTTATATCCCTGGTTTAAGGATTTATTCATGCTTAAATGTTTAATGACATATTATTACTATTAGATATAGGTGGTCCTATTAAATAAAATTTCGTCTGTTGTTATTCAAGTTTTTTTTTTATTGATGTTTACGTTTACATGGTGGAGTTGTTGATTATGTTTTTAGCTGTTCAGAAGCCGAATCTTGACCAGTAAATATCCATGTCAGACGACCCAGTATATTCTTCTGAGAGGAAAAAATTTTAAACGACTTTGTTATCTGGAGGAAAGCGAACAGAGATAAGAATATTTTCCCTTGTGAGGATAAGCGACATTAAACGTCTTTTGTTACCTAGAAGAAGAAGAAGAAGAAGAA
>NC_089742.1:45538012-45553012 GCF_040412425.1 Macrobrachium rosenbergii | reverse complement strand
CTAGCTCGAACTGTCGTTGCTTCTGTGCCTGCTCATCCCTCTTCTCAGTGGCAGCCTCCTTCTCCTCTCTCTTCCTTTTAGCAGCAGCATCCTTCTCTTCTCTCTTCTTCTCAACAGCAGCTACCTGTTTGTGGACCCACGTGTTTAGTTGCTCACCCCCGAGGGTCATCCCCTTCCCGACTTCCAGGAAGTTCTTGTATTCTTCAGTTGACATATTGCTGTGGTTGTTGTGGGCCTACAGCTCCAAGCAAAGGTGTGAGGTACGTAGGTGATAGACCGTACAAGTAATTGCACACGGAAGGGTAATGGCATGCTGCTTTTGGCAGGGTGTGGTTATGCCATGGTGTGGGCCAGTGGGAGGCACAACTAGTAAATGGGAGTGCCCCCTTAATGAGGTGGCACTGGCACTAGGTCCGAGGTCATTCAGGAGAACTGGTGGGTGGTTCCACAGGGCAGAAATGAATGGCACTGAGCCGGGTGCTAATCTCAGTAATTTGGGCGAGGGCCTACGAATACTGGGTAGTGTTCCCTAATAAAATGGATGGCACTGGGAGCATTCCTTGGAGCAAGTAGGTGGCACTCAAGGGCCCACTGGGGTTCCCTGAAGTACAAATGAAGGATACGCTGGTGGCATTCAGGCCTAGAGGCACAGGTGCAGGTTGCAGTTATGGTACACCTTAGTGTGGTGGCATTTAAGGTGCCGTTGTCCAGAGGGCCAGAGATGTGGCACTTACGATGTGGATGGGCGTGGAAACGTGGTGAAACCACTGGGCCAGTTATGCAATGAGCACACTGGTAGGAACACTTAGGGTGTGAGTTGGTAATAACACGGCCCAAGTTACGTAAATGATGCAGACTTAGAGCAGCACTCAATGTGCGGGGAGATCACAGGTGAAGTTAGGCCGAATATGCACAACTTGTGCAAGGTATGGAAAGTGTGCTGTAGGTAACGTACATAGGACAATAGCTCATTTGCTGAATGCAGAGGTGCGGTTCTGAAAAACGGGTTCATTTTGTTCAAAGAACGGGTTGCTTTGTTCCTGAGAAAGGTTTGGGTGTCTGCACACAGATGGGACTGACTATAGTGCAAACATTTTTAGGGTTTGTTCCAAAGAATGGTTGGTTTGTTCCAAAGAATGGTTGGTTGTTCAAAGTACCTGCACACGGACGTGACCAGCTATACTGCAGAGGCTATGAAGAACGGAGTTAAGTTCCAAGAAAACGGGCAGGCGAGTTCAAGGGTGTGCGGTAAGGAATGCAGACTGGTTTGTTGTAAAAATATCCAGGTGAGAACTAGTAATTTAGATACATAATTTGGGTTTGTTCTTGCTATTGTAAAGCAAATGGCTTGTATAGCAAATAAATAACAGATCACAACATAAAATGGTTACACTGGTTTTAGGGATCTTGGTTGTTTTATGGCGAGTTCAATGGTTGTTCTCTGGGGAAGAGAACTTTGAGTACCAGCAGCAGTTCGACTTTGAGGACGTTTCTGGGCAGCCGGTGTTTGGGCCCAGACTGGAGCAGCGCACCAACGAAGATGGTTGTTTGTTGGCCGCAGGTGAAGACCCTGTCGGCATTCCGGGTGCAGTGGCCCCGTGTCCTTTGTATTTTACGGATCGATAATACGGCCTTGTTGTTGAAAATATCACCTAAAGCAATCATTGTGTGATTTGACATTTTTGCACCATTTCCTGTATTTTGTTATTCCTTCCAGCATAGCCCCACATTAGAACATTGGCGACTGGTGGTGACAGGATTAGTTTTCTACTGTCGGGAGGGAAGGTATTAGGATCTTGGTTGTTTTATGGGCGTTGTTTGTTTGTTTGGCTAACTCTTCCTCTTATTTTCACAGCTTGTGTCTGTGTTGGCGTGGCTAAACCCCAGTCAGGTTCGCAGCAGAAGTGAAACAGGTTGTTCTCTTGGGAAGAGAACTTTTGAGTACCAGCAGCAGTTCGACTTTTGAGGACGTTTCTGGGGCAGCCGTGTCAGCCCAGACTGGAGCAGCGCATAACGTGGTTAAAAGACCCTAACGAACGGCAGGACGTCGATAATACACAACATCGACTGCCGCTGGTACTTTTGATATGCAATATTGCTTTTATTTTTGTGTTCGTAATTTGTTATGGCCTTTATTTTTTGTTATAGATGGTAAGATTTAATATTAATAAATGGTTATTCCTTCTTGTGCGAGCTGTCGATTAGCCAGAGTATTCCCAATATTATCGGTATCTAGATCCTGTGTTTTTCTTAGTTCAGAATAACTGGTAATGCATTGAAAATCTTATCTCAGGCAAACTGGACGATTCACCGAGAGTGATCACGCTTGTTACAAAGTGGATTGTTATAGAAGAATTTCCACGGTCGGTAAAATTTTACAGTACTACCATGAATTAAGTAAAATGGCTTGCATGTGACCCAAAGGAAGTTAAATTGATGTCATAAGATTTTACGGTGATTGCGTTTGTGTGAATGCAATACATCAAGGCTGTGGGTTAGCAAATGGCTGCTGACAGCTGATGGATTACTCAAAATGGCAGTTCATAGAATGACAGGCAAAGCTGATGAGCCCGTGGCGAGATGGTTCGTGCAGACAAAACAAGAGCAGAGGTATGCATGAGGTGAGAGAGTGACTCGCGCCGCCAAAACAAAACAAATGTACGCACCAACATCTCTCTGGTTATGAGATACACAAGGAACTATGCCTCTGTTCTGCTTGAAATTACACATGAGCATATACTAAAGGTAGTAGCACTCAAAAGCACAAATGATGATTTGCAGGGACCAGGACTTGCAAAAATTTTTACTTTAATTCTCCTACAAACAAAGTTAGGCTTCTTTGAAGTTGGGTTGGTGGGGCAGAGTCCGTACACAACTCTGTTGCCACCAAATACACGTTACCTTGGTAACAGAGTAGGTTGCCAGAAACGACTTTTCTAACTAAGCAGTTTCGAAAAATTTCTGCCACACAGATAGAGAGAAATTTTGCACTTTTCTCTCGAGTTAACACTGTTCACTTCCTGGCTAAATACCTGACTACCTGAGTCATGCAGTTTGCCAACATGCAGTAGCTATTAGTTCCTGACTAATCTACCTAAATGGCAACTCTACTACCTGAACAGAATGAATGGAATTCCTATCTTTGAGGACCGCTCTGCTCTTGTGGATGCATGCAGTCTAAATTTCTGGAATTTACGAGTTCCTAGTCACAGATTTACAATCAAATGTGAAAATGTATACTTGCACTATATAACCTCTGTCCAACTGTATGCCCATAGAATGTAAATGGATTTATGCTAAGGATTTGTTTTGATCCTGCAACTTACAGCTTAGCATGTATGCAAGAATTTGGCTAATCTTTCTGCAATGTTGCACAAAATACCAGGGAGTTGCAAGTAAAGATCCCATTGCAAGGTCACCACTGCTGCAAGTGTTGGTTGATTGCAAGTTCTTACCTTGGAAGTTTACACATCTAACTGGGAACCAACATGCTCAAGCAAGAAATGAATGTGAGGAGAATTATATTTTAAGTAAATGGAAGGACTCAGGAGAGAAATTCCAGGTCTGTGTTAACTGAATGTATTTACATAAATCAGAAGACTAAATTATAAGAAGGCATATACGCTGAGCTCTTGGCACTTTCAAGTTAATTTAAACAATAGACAAAGGTTAAGGATGCCACTCAATGTGAGATAAAATACAATGAAATTACACTCAGGAATAACTTGATTGATGGAAATAGGAGTACAGTGGATACAGATGATTCTAAAGGGAGTCACACACCCTTTCTGAAATGTATGGATAAAGATACACAATCACTTGTTGGCCAAACATAGCATAATCTTTACAAGGGAAATGCTGAAGGCTCAAGGAATTGATGTCAAGTATGTTCAGTTAAATTATTCTTTAACACTGATAAATGATTACTAGCAATGTCATGGTCTAGCACAATGCAAGGGAAAAGGAAAACGAAATGAGATAAGTGTAAGATAAATGACCAAACATTCTCCACCTTGTTCCTTATGCAAAGCTCCTTGGTTGAAGAATAAATGGTTCTCAGACGAGTGGGACTTTCTACATGCAGCACTTTAAGGTAGCACTTGGATGTTAAGGTGATCAGCCAGACAAAGAGAGGTGAGCATAGCTCGGTGACAAGGGGCACACAGTGGCGTGTGACTGGGTCAGTGTTCTAGCTGCTTCTGGTGTTGTTGACCCTGGGTCTTGCTTATATGACCTCGGTATACTGCCAGTGTTCACCACCCTAAGCAATTCAGGTGTCCTGGCTGTTGGGGGCAAGTCCCACATTTCTGCCGCAGGCCATTGAGGCTGGCACTGGGAAGGAGGGATTCTGTTAGGGAAGAAGTCTTTTGGCCAGTGAAAGTCATAAAACAGATTAAGCAAGCGCTTTGAAGAGGCTTAGTGAGGGAAAGTACTGACCCTGCAAATTTAATTGGCAAATTTTCATTAACAGGGAGCCACTCCATAAGATGCTCCCTGTTTCTCGGTGTTGTTTCTCTGAAAGTTAGCTTAGAGGGCTGTGAAGAGCTGAATATTTCTAGCAATTTATATATATGTATGTATGTATATATATATATATATATATATATATATATATATATATATATATAATATATTATATATATATCTATGTATATGTATACATATATATATATATGTATGTATGTATATATATATATATATATATATATATATATATATATATATATATATATTGATAAGTAGCCGATTCTCATCAAGCTTTTTTGGAATTAAATCGAAGCCCCATGGCCTTCTCCATCCTCATTACAGCCCCACACAACGGCACCTAATTCGCTGCTTAAGAAAACTGCAGTAAAATGGGATTTAACGGGCGGGGCGTAAACCGGTCCAACTCACTTAAGAACCAGAATGATCTCGGGACCCCTCACTGTGGAGGCGATTGTCTTAACCACTAAACTACGAGTTTTACACATTGCTTGCGTATATGTTTTCCTAAACTTATTTACGTCTGTATGAATATCCAGTAAACCTTTTGACACTAAAAATTCCCCTTCGTTAGATAAGCTTTAGTCACAGGCCTAATCCAAATTGCATAAATGGATATAAACAGTCCGATTGCATCTTTCCATACTTACAGGCTTTGGAATTCTCTTCCTATATCTGTTTTTCCCGACCCTTATTCTTCCTATCCTCTCCCTCTTTCTTCTTGTCTTGGTGCCTTGGTCTTTCACATTAAAAAAAAAATTAAAAAGTAAATGAATGAACAATGATCTAAGAAACGGCCAGCGTCATCTATAACTATCATTTTCTTTGAAAATAAAAATATCAACTTATCTGCTTAAGCTCATTCGTTACTCTCTTTTGATTCAAAGTAGATATAGGATCTTAGGATTCAAAATTTCGTTGTTGTATATGTATGTATACAAGGTATGTGTATATGTGCTGTATGTGTATGTCTGTATGTATGTATCTATATGTATGTGTATGTATGTAATTTATCACAAACTGAGATTTGCTTGACTGTTGATCTATTTACTGATTTTCATACGCATTCTACCATATTTCTCCTTTTACACCACTTTTCAATTTTCACATACTGTCAGTTCTATTTCATAGACGCTTTCTAGCGAATGAATAACGTTTTTCATTCGCTCCACAATCATTTGTTCTATTTCAGTGAAAACTATTAACACTTGTTCGCCTTTTAAACCATTCCTAAAGGTCATATTTCAACAAGCGCTACAGAAAAAACGCTTCAGACGCGAAGCGCATGCGTGGTTTAACTGACCGCTGGAAAAATCTATACACACTTTGGATCTTTCCTAGATAGGTATCCCCAGGGGTTTTCGGAGGTCGTTATTTAGGACTACTATTTCTTGGGGGTCATTATCTTTGTGATATTTACAGTCTTTTGTTTATGATTATTACGGTAATCCCCAACGGGTTTGCCCTAAACACGCCGCAAAGGTGGATGCATACCGGGTCAAAATCCTTGGGGGGATGGGGTCACTATCCATAGGAAAGATCCCAAACTTTTATATACAATTAGATGTGGAATAATAAAAATAAAAGAATGTTGATAAACATCCACATGACCATTGGCGTTTCTCTGATATTGGGGACTGTAGACTTAGGGGGCAAATTCAAATAAAATAACTTTCACCATAATAGCAAGCAAAAATAGTCTTGCCAATTTTGTAGGTTTGGTTTCTTGATATGCTCTTCGATTGTCCATTGTTTCTTATTAGACTAAAATCTAAATAGGAAGTTTGGCTCCAAATATTCTTATATTTTGTCATTTTATTTTAATTTATTCTAGTTGACATAAAATTGTTATGCCATTCTTTACCCACCCTATAAATTTAAACAAAAAGGAATAAGCAACCTACAAGCAAGCTTCCGTTTTTATTTTTCCCTCTCAAAAACTTTATGCCTCCTCTTCTCTCTCTCTCTCTCTCTCTCCCCCTGTATTTTTTGGCTCTGACCTTTGATCCAGTGTGACTGACAGAAGAGCAAATATCGCGGCAAGTCTTCCCAATACCTGCAATTTCAGACTCTTTCCCTGTCCCCTAATTTACGTGGCCAAGCACAGGGTTAGACAGGGGGTTCAACCACCGACCGGGAGAGTCAATATAGGCTTAACAGTCTAGAGAGGGGGTAGGTTTAGAGAGAGAGAGAGAGAGAGAGAGAGAGAGAGAGAGAGAGAGAGAGAGAGAGAGAGAGAGAGGTTTTTTTCTCCGCCACTGCGTGAACTGCCCCAGCGAAAGTAAATGAAATAGTTTGGCCTGACGGGACAGCTGAATTCCCGTTTTCTGTTCGTGACCGCATCACCCGGAAAATGGAACGAAGCCTCTCGTTCCATGCTAAGGGTCCTAGGACTTTTTTCCAAAGGGTATGTGGCCCTCTTAGGGTGACCTCTCTCGTGATTCCGTTTGACCTGGATGCGTGACTGTGAGTGGGCTGAATCTGAGCGACATCTTGATCCGGGTGTTGGCCCTAAACTTGCGGTTCTTTTTTTCTTATATAGCACTATAGCTAGACCACCGCTCAGCCTGGATTTAGAACTATGATTATAATGTTTATTTGGCTTTCCAACGTACTATCGTACTGCACATTAGATTCACATATAATACATCACAAGTATTTATATATAAATATAAAAACTGCAGGCTTACCCACTTCACGGATAATTGTTGCATTATGTGTCTTATAATTAAAATTGCTGTTTAAAAACAGATACATTTGTATACATGAATAGCAAACATTCAACCCGCCTGAATTAGGTGAATGTGCTCGTAAAATGAAAAAGTTAAAAAATGGCATTAATGTGCAAAAATAAGCAATTCATCAAAACCATTTAGAGTGGAATGGCAGCGACTGAATAATTATTATCCTTTTTACAGGCTTAAAATCTCGCACTGGCGACGGTTTTCATAATATATATTCCTGGGATTATTTACTGAAACTAGAAACACTACCTCTCCTCTACCAGTATCTGTCTGTTTCAGAAAACATACAAACAGATAGTGGTCTTGACTCTCTCTCTCTCTCTCTCTCTCTCTCTCTCTCTCTCTCTCTCTCTCTCTCTCTCTCTCTCTCTGAATAATGTGACGAATTAAGATAAAATTAATCATGATGGAAGATTAAAATAATGAATATGATATTATGTAAGCACGTTGAAAGAACGAAAACAACAAAAGTCACATTGCACATTTCACAAACTCGTTATTATTATTATTATTATTATTATTATTATTATTATTATTATTATTATTATTATTATTATTATTATTATTATTATTCGAAGAGCTCAAATCGGATTGCAAATATATCATCACGGCCCTCACCTTTTAACGATTTCAAGGATGTATTAGATCTGTACTTCGGGTTCATACTTTAAGAGGATTTTAACCGACATGTAAAAGCTACATTTACATATAGAGGTCAATTATTATTATTATTATTATTATTATTATTATTATTATTATTATTATTATTATTATTATTATTATTATTATTATTATTATTTATTTATTTTTTCTATTTTTATTATTATTATTATTATTATTATTATTATTATTATTATTATTATGATATTATTATTATTACATATTGCACTGTCATTCAGAGCAAGGTGTACATTGCTTAAATCAGCCTCATAATGAAATAAGATGACGCGCAGCTGATTAACTGGATTACATGTAAACTAGCGTCACACCAATTATGGTCATTCGCCACATGGAAAGTAAGAAAAACATATAGAAAGGAAACTGTTTAAAATACCAGTAGAAGGAGAGAGAAGGATTAAAACAAACAAATATACCTCTCCAAATTCTTTTAATCTTGGCACCTATTTCCAGTCTCTCTCTCTACGCCATTCTAATAGGTGAAAAATATGGAAATAAATAGAAAATAAATAAATAGATGAATAAACAAATACATAAATAAATAATTAAACAATTAATAAATATATACATATACACATACATACTCATTTACATATGCATACTTATGTATATATATGTGTGTATGTATTCATATGTAGAAATATGTCTATATATGAACATGAATTTATGTATATATATATATGTGTATATATATATATATATATATATATATATATATATATATATATATATATATATAATGTGTGTGTGAGTATATATATACATATATACGTATATGTATGTATATATGTATATACAGGTATATATGTGTGTGTGTGTTTTGTATATATACACACACACATACACACACACACACACACATTTACACACACACATATATATATATATATATATATATATATATATATATATACACTGTATATATATATATCTTTTTTGTATGTAAGATTGGCACATGATTGTGTGTCTTGGATATCCATATATCTACATGAAAGCCGTAACAACCGATAGCAGTAACAGCAGCAGGAGCAGCTACTTCACAGTGGCAGAAGCAGTTACTTCGGGGAGGAGGAGGGGGAGGAGGAGGAGTCACGTAAGTGCTGTAAATTGGCACACGAAAAAATGAGTACGCTTCAACACAAAGGGACCAGTTTTTAACCCAAAGCATTTCAATTTCTGCAGCGCATCTGTTCCACAGCCCCGTTTTCATATCTCAGGTCCAGCGAGATGTTTCTGGTAGCTTCTATCTTCTTTAATTGACGTCGTGTTGAAAACATGGAATGTGTGTGTCTGTGTTTTTAATTGAGGTGGGTGGAGCCTGGCTAGCACGCTGATGGCCCAGTTGCCTGGACTCTCCGACCGGCCAATGAAGAATTAGAGGAATTTATTTCTGGGTGATAAAATTCATTTCGCGTCATAATGTGGCCGATTCCAATAAGCTGCAGGTTCCGTTGTTAGGTAAATTCAGCTGGTTCTAGCCAGCCACGTAAAATAAAATTCAACACTTCAACCAGCCCTAGAGAGCCACAAGTTAATCAGCTCAGTTGTCAGGTTAAACTAAGACATACTTAACTTTTTTTGTGTGTTTTTAGGTAAAAGTAGACTTCAGACTTGCACCATATTATGGCTGTAGTGATTATAGTGATAGTGATTAGAGAAATCATGTGAACATTCTGATATGCTAAATTTCAAGTTACAGTGATTAAAAAATAAGGCATCTAGCTCCAACCAAGCTAAACAGACTAACTTAAGTCTGACTTCTTTCAAGTTCTTGACTTTCAATTTAAAGCAGCTGAAATGTTAATTCTTGTAATTGAGCACAATTCCTTTACCATTTCCTTCTCATGCTTTATTGTGACCCATGGCCACTCATACCAAACTTTTAATGTCTTTCTGTATATTTCTAAGGTTTAAGATCCGGTATGAGGTAGCTAACCCTAGGCCCATGCCTCCACAGAGGGCAACGTGAGAAATTCTCTCTCAAGAAAAAGAGAAAGATAAATTCTTCCTCTAAAGGAACATCATGTCCTCTACTTTTTTCATTCCCTTTAAATTCAGTTCTTTTCTCCTCCTCTCAGTTCTGTTTTGTCTGTTATCCGTTATGCATTTTACTATAAATTGTCTGGAAAATGCCGTGTCGTCTCCCTTTTTTTATCCGTCTCGTGTACAAGTAGCGTCAACATGCTAAGATACGGCGATATAAATTAGGTTTTCTGTACTTCCACTCAGTGCGAATTGCAAAAATAACACGCCTGTCTCGGTTCCTGCACCGTAAAGAAGTAGTCGAAAACAGATGGTTGCCCTGAAACCCGCAGAGTCATCGGCGGGGAGTAAGGACCCATTTGGACATCTGCTGATGGTGGTCGAGGACACTTGGGGTGTGTGCTGAAAACGGGAGGGGGAGGAGGGAGTAGGGAAGGGGAGATCGGGCTGTTGGATTTTGTTGGGGGGTTTTGGGGGTAATGGGATGAGGGAGGAGGAGGAGGGGGGGCGGTCCAACGTCGTGATGCTTTCGAGTGACTGGGCAAGCAAAAGGTCAGTCTCTTCTCTTTTTCCACATCTGGGCAACCCAGGAACCGAAATCTCACAAAGGCTGACCTGACCTCGGGAGGTCATCTCTGGAGGGGTTCTAGAACGATGGGCGATGGCCTGGGAAAAGTTCTGGTTGTTAGTTATTGCTGGTGCTGTTGTTGTTGTTGTGACTGGTTGCTGGAGTTGAGGGTGTTGTTACTCTAAATCTCTTCATCCTCACCGATGTTGTTTCTCCTCTTGATGTTCCGTAAACTTTGGTCCTGTGGTAATTATCGCCATTTCTTTATGTGCTTCGTTGTTATCAGTATTGTTATTGCTATTCGCTCTTGTCATTCGTATTCTCTTAGTTCCGCCGTCGTTATCTTAGCTGATAATTTTCATGTTCTCGTTATGTCTTTTGTTGTTTTTCTCGTATACTTCATATTGTTGCTTGGAGGATCACCATCTCATCGAAGTCGCGTGGTTGTTCCTTCTGCCAAAGAGTAATAGTGAAGTTATCGTTATATCAAAATAACATTGTATCAAAATAATGGTATTCTCTCAAAATAATTAATTATTTCTTTGATACAATTTGTTACTGCTTTCTGGGAATTTGTCTTAACTAAACAAATTGCTTCTTTTGAATATCATTAATGGGATATGACCACCGTCGCTAGTCACAAAGTATTATTATAATGATCAACTTGACAAAGTATTGAGTCCAACTTGATTTCCAAGTAAGCTTCATGCACAACCAAGCGCTTATCTAATAATAATAATAATAATAATAATAATACAATAATAATAATAATAATAATAAATAAAATCCGAGTGGGATCTGGTCTTGTTTGTCCTCCCGGGTGACAAGGAGACAGCACTGCCACCCACCCCAAAACTGGAAAGTTTGTCCAGCCCAGGGCGGGGGCCGGGTAGGTAACGGGAGGGTATGCACCCACCTCCCCTGCAAACCTGTTTGTCCGCCCGGGTGGGGCTGGGGTAGGGGATCGGGAGGGTAGAGAGACAGCACGCCGGGTCTCCAGCGCGCTGGCTAAGCCTCAATGATAATGATAATAATAATAATAATAATGATTACCGGTAATTATCATAATTTTACCGGTAATAATTACCGGTAAGTAGTTCACGAAAATAAGGGATGGCTTATGAGAAAAATTAATTAGATCACTGTCACAAGGACTTTCATCATTCAACTCCTGAGTCAAGGATGAATCCGGTGTACAAATTATTATTAATAATTACCTTATTGGTATTATTATAAAACAAATCACAGATGTTTATCTTATCACTGGGCTCCTCGCCTTCATTGCTATATTGTTCCTATTCATTTTAATATTTCTTTTTGTTTCCTTTGAGAGAGAGAGAGAGAGAGAGAGAGAGAGAGAGAGAGAGAGAGAGAGAGAGAGAGAGAGAGAGAGAATAATGATAAGAAAATCACAATTCTACAGTATCTCTTATGTTCAAGTCAGTTTCCTTCTCGCCCACATCACTGCTGTTGCTTTAACCAGTTTTTTACTTATTTATTATTTTTATGCTATAGCTTATATTTCGTTTTCTCGTAAACTTCGGATAGCAATGAAGTCTGGTTTGAATATATTCATTCACTTTGTTATTCATTACCACCATCACCAGTTGATTTTTGAGGCCTCACTGTAACCCACTGCCGTTCTCCCAAAACTCCTATAGGTCTGCCGCAATTTCAATAATGGTCACTGGAATTTACATGCCAATAGTGTTTTGTATTCTTTGTGATCACCCATCCATATATTATCCCCCGTAGATGAATCTTATCATTTATATACACAGCTAAATTTAGACTGAATCCATATTTTACGCTAAATAATAAATACTCATGTCCCTAAATTACCTGAAAATCAAACACTCGGTTCTACTCGCGCCAGCTGCAACTTTTGCTAAACTGGCTTTCGGATTTCTCAAGGACCCAGTGCCATGTGCACTAAATCGCTAAGTTTTAATACAAGTCTCAGTAATGTTTGTCTTCATTGGTTGTGCAGTGGCGTTAACCTTTAGAGTAAGCTCCTCTTTTATCCGAGCTTTTGACAGGCAAGAGTAAGTAAACTCTCATGGCACACCTGCAAAACTTTGTTTTAGGGAATGAAGCTGGGAACGGCGTGAATCTGGCTGAGCAATTTTGATGGCGCTGTTTTCTTTCTAATGTTGATGTTTCATTTTATTGAATTCTCCTTAGAGTACGCACTTACACGGAACCGACGTGTTTATAGTTGAATTCTACGCAGATCTTTAAGGTTTTTCTGTGTTTGGCTCTCTCTCTCTCTCTCTCTCTCTCTCTCTCTCTCTCTCTCTCACTCACAAACCCAACTCTAGGGAGGTAGTTAGGTGATTCCTGTTACGTTCAAAAATCAGACTTCTTTTCTCTAACTTCATAAGACCTTTGATGTTGAGGAGGAAAGCAGATAACAAAGTCGTACAATTCTAGTTATATTCAAAACCACTAAAAGAATCGTATTCAAGAAAGAAAAGCATGATTCTTGATCAAACTAAAAAGCAGGCTGATCTAGAAATCAGTGATTTTTGTAGATGTTACTACGATGGGATTCAGCGCACAACTGCAGATATTGTGAGTATTTTGAAATGCTTTTTTTTTTTTTTTTTTTTTGTTAGACCGTCCTCTTCGCCTATTCTGTCTGTCTGTCTGTCTGTCTGCCCACCTGTAGGTGTTAGCGAAGAAGTCATAGCTAGTTCACAAAGCTCTAACAAAGAGTAACGCGAACCTAAAACTCTGTCAAAAACTCTACATTTCTTTTGTAGTCTGAAGACATTTGATAATAAGAGAATATCTATATTATTTCAGAATGGGTATGAGAAAGCAGATAGGGTAGGAAAAAGACACAGACAGATAGACAGGCAATAATAGCTGGCTGAACCCAAGCATCCGAAAAATGGAGGAGATCCATGTTACGACTACGGCTACTACACCACACATCTTACAGCTGTATGTAACTGTAAATGGAAGTAGAATTTCCTTCGGTAATGCATGACGGAGGTAAAGGAAGAAAGATTCTATTACCCAAGATTTTTCTATCGAATTCACCGTTAAATCCCTGGGATATTGCGAGTCTCTTGGCGAAGGTTCCCCTCGTAAAGAAAAAAAGTCTTTGACGACCGAGCTTAAGGGAGCCATCCGGGGATGCGATGACCCACCCGTCTCATATTACTCTCGGCATTATTCACGTTGCAGAAGGAGCTACTAAATCCCCTTTTATATTCACGTCGTAATTTTATGACGCCATAACAGCTGTCCTGACGCTGATAACTATCGGGCAAACCTTTTAGAAAGCGGTGGGAAAGCCTCTCGTTTCCAAACGCTCTTCCTGGGCCTGCATTGGAGGGCAGCTATTTGCTCTCCTGTTATTAGCGTGATTTGTCGATGAGTCTGAGCCCGGGATGCTGATGGCCGCTGCTATGGTACGACCCCGGGTGGAAGCAGCAAGGAGACGGCGCGACTCGCCGCTACTACCTGCCCGCTACGAACGGCGCTTTTTGGCGAATAGTTAGTGCTATTATTTACAGCCTTGCAGAAGCCATTAGCTAGCGAGCAAACTCGCTTTCCATGGTGTGCTAATTAACGCCAGGTGTAGACCCGGGTTTCGAGCGAAAGGGAACGCTACTTGTTTTTCTCACGTTCCTCTTATTCACAAGCGAGTTAGTTGGCTTTCGAGTCTCTTCATGACTTACTGCCGCTTACTTCTGACTGCTAAGGTTTGTTACAGTTTTCACCACTCAGCAGGGACGTTAACCTTACGCCCTACCCTCCTCTTTTATCCGGGCTTGAGACCAGCGTCGGGGCATAGACTCTTCTCCCGGGAATAATTGCAAAAAGAATTAAGAACTGCACTTTTGTTATTTCGCCACCCGTCGACTTGGCTGTTAAAGTCGAAAAATCAAGTCATAAAATTGTCCATTAAATGAGTCGGTCGAGGGAGAGAGAAAGAGTGAGAGACTTCGTCCAGAATTAAGCAATTAGAGAGAGAGAGAGAGAGAGAGAGAGAGAGAGAGAGACTTGGTGCAAGAGATAGAGAGTGAAAGATCTGGATTATGGAATAAGACAGAGACAGACAGACAGACAGACAGACTTGGGCCAAGGTACAAGGAGAGAGACTTATTCCGTTGTCATTTTTTAGTCATGGAGAGCATGTTCATTTAATTTAACGTTTCTGCTAAACGTTTTCATCTCCCGACCGAAAGTCGAAATTAGGTTTTTATTCCCCCTTTGTGTTTCCACTTTATAAAGAAGACTTCATGCTCGAATATAATATCCTCTTTTTCTTCCTTTCTTTGGAATTTGCAAACATACTTTTGTTTGTTTCCTTTATTATAACTGAATAGGATTTTTTTTTTTTTTGCTTTCTTATTTTCCAAAGAATATACTTTTTATATCCGAACTACCGAAATAAAACACAAAATAAAAATGGAAATAACCACACATGGAGACAAAATAAACTTACAGATATCTCCGGTTTATTTCCTATAAAAAGAAATGAAAGGAGAGAGAGAGAGAGAGAGAGAGAGAGAGAGAGAGAGAGAG
>NC_089742.1:45513012-45533012 GCF_040412425.1 Macrobrachium rosenbergii | reverse complement strand
AAACTTTCTGTAAATGTTTATTTTTTCTAAAAAGTTTAGGTTTTGAGAGGTCACAACTACTGCTATATGGGGTCACAACTACTGCTATATGAGGTCACAACCTCTGCCGTAAGAAACCACAACTACTGGTATATGAGGTTGTTCTTCACTCACGTTATTCCTAAGCTCATATGAAAAAGAAGAGTTGAATTTAAAGTGAATCTCTCACACTCCGTCTCCATTCTTCTCCCTCCCCCCCCCAAACCTCACACACAGACACACACACACACACGCACACAAACCAAAATGAAAGAAAAAATTTCCAGTAGATCCTACGGAGACTGCTACAAGCAGCATTTAGACACGCTAGGGTTAAAAGTCAATTGCAGGAACACATTCACTACAGTGGTGTTTTTCTGAATAGTGAAGTTGACGACATTAGGTCTGTTTACTACTTGGATGGGTGACCATCATTGCTGAATGACAGGAACTTGATCTGTAGGGCCCTGAGAACGGGCTCTAAAACTCGCAGTGTGCGTAGGGATTCGATGCAATGCTGATGAGCCTTTTGTATAGGTATATGAAGCAGCCAATATCCTGGAAGGTTTCTCAACTAGGTTTCTAACATGATTCAGCAGTTAAAGTATGGATATGGCAGTGACCATTGCTCTGTTTTGTTCTGGAGCCACCCCTTGTTAGGGTACCGGGTCAATTTTGAAAAATATTGCACGTACATTGTATAGTCTATATATGTATATGTATGTATATATATATATATATATATATATATATATATATATATAATGTATATATATATATATATTAATACATACATACATTGATACACACACATACATACACACACACACACACACACACACATATATATATATATATATATATATATATATATATATATATATATATATATGTATGTATGTATGTATGTATTTTACTTGTACATAAACTGCAAACAACTTCCAGTTCGTACCTGGTAAAATCTCTCCCATGCATGAGGTAACAACAGACCAACTACGATAAAGCGAGTGATCACATCACACAAAATACCCGCAACACGACAGTTCATGACTAAATTATTAAGGAAATGACGACGTAAGGAAAACCCTTCCCTATTCCTCCCTAATCACCTTATTCAGGCACGTTTCTTTTTTTTTCTGACATCTGTGTTGTCATGTTGCACCCTATGAGTGCCATCATTCGAACATGACAAACGGACAGATGGAGGAGATTGTTTCTCACTATTGTGGGCCTATATTTCTCTCTCTCTCTCTCTCTCTCTCTCTCTCTCTCTCTCTCTCTCTCTCTTTGCATAGAGATTAAGAGAGACCGATAGACAGACAAACCAAAGCCTCTAAGTCTGAGAAAAAACAAAAACAAGTAAAAGATGCGCCGAAGTTTCTTCGTCGTAATCGATTTTCTGTACACCGTTTAGTCGAGGCCACCGAAAATAGATCTATCTTTCGGTGGTTTCGGCATAATGCTGTATGAGCCGTGGTCCATGAAACTTTAACCTCGGGTCGGTGGTGGCCTGTCTTATATCGTTGCCAGATGCACGATCATGGCTAACTTTAACTTTAAATAAAATCAAAACTACTAATGCTAGAGGGCTGCAATTTGGTATGTTTGATGATTGGAGGGTGGATGATCAGCATACCAATTTGCAGCCCTCTAGCCTCTAGTTTTTAAGCTCTGATGAGAGCGGACGGAAAGACAAAGACGGCACAATAGTTTTCTTTTACAGAAAACTAATAAGATCTAATCATTAAAGACCATTGTGTAATCTGAATGATAAATAAAGAGAGAGACAGACACACAGACAGAGATCAGTAGGCTCGGATTATATCGACATATATGTAAAAATATAAATCAACAGAAAGATTCTCAAAGCAAGTCTTCATTCATTGTCACGAAAGGGAGATGGCTAAACAGATAAAATTATTTGTGCGCAGAAGGATGACAAAAATAGGACTGACTTTCTTTTTTAATTGATCTTCGTAAGGTATGACCTTAGAGCTGGACTTTTCCTTCCTGCCCTCTCAAAATTAATTTCCATCGTATCAATATCAGTTTCCTTTATTTCTTTCTTTAGTTCTTTTATTTACCTTTTAACTTTAGGAACGTTAGAGAATTTTTTTTTATTTCTGTTAAATTGCAGCTCATGAAGAAAGCGCTTTAACCAATATAGACATGGAGGAAATGTTACAATGTGTTTTATGTACTGTTGGATAAATTAGTATGAACCATTTGCTCTTCATATTTGAAGGCATGTTTTCATGCATCCATGATGAATATGCCGTCAGTGCACCTCATGTGGTGCAATGTAGGCATTACTTAAAGTTCTTTGCAGCGTCCCTTCGGCCCCTAGCTGCAACCTCTTTCATTCCTTTTACTGTAAATCCGTTCCTATTCTCTTTCTTCCATCTTATTGTCCACCGTCTCCTAACAATTAATTCACAGTGTAACTGTGGGTTTTCCTTCCGTTACACCTTGCGAAATTTTTCACTGTCAATTTCAGTTTCAGAGCTGAATGACCTTAGTTGCCCCAGTGCTTGGCACGTATGCCTAAAACCTAAAAGCAATCAGTCTCTATAAATCATGACGAATACGCCCAAAAACCCTCAATATAGAAAGCAAAAATATTAATCATGAAAGATTATTCTGTAATTTTAATGACAGCAGGCACAAGATGCTCTAGACCTATGTCGATTGGTCGCTTCATAGAAAGAATAATTGACATTGGATGGCTCTACAAATAATGTCAGTCATATCCCGGTGGCCACTCTAATGACGTCTGTGATGCAATAACCATTCAATAAAATCAACAAGTTTTATTCAAACGACCGCTCTTAATATCTGACCTTTCAATCAAAGCAATCGTTTATAATTGAAAGTATCCTCTGCTTTAATTACAGATTTCTCGAGCACTCGCTAGGCCTAATAGAATTTCGTTCGACTTGAGTACGTACTCGTGATGAATACGAGGGAGTCCTTTTAATAACTGTTTTATTAACAAGTTCCTCCGCATTACATTCGCAGTCTGGTGCTTGACGAATGTTAAATATCAAGGTAGAAATCTGAGCTTTTTCTCTGCCTCACTTTTATGTGTTTTCAACTTAAAAGGTTTCTGTACAGAGTTCGATGGGAAGGGCACATTGATAGTTCCCGGTACAGCTGACAGAGTTCAGAGGTATTCAGAAAATTATGTAAATTGAATCTATTAAAATTTACCAACGAAAGATTTGATTTTGAATTATTAAAACGAAAGTATATACTTGCGTGAAACTCTAAATCAAATGAAGTAATAAATCTTTTCTGTAAAATGCAGTAAATAAAAGATGAATTAAAATTTCCATTTACCAAAATTTACATAAAGTGGTATAATCATGCATAAAACTCTTAAATGAATGAAAAGTAATCAATCTTTTCTGCAAATTGCGGAAAAGTAAAAATAAATCAAGCACTCCATTTCATGGCAAATATGTTCGCGTGGCGACACTCTCCAATAAAAGAGAAATGAAAAAAAGATTAAATTATCTAAAAAAAAAAAATACAATCAAAGCCATTAAACATCTGAATCCTTATAAAACAATATTCATACTATCAGGCGCTCTGAGTCTGCAAAACTAACAACAGATGAGTAAAACTGATAGACGCAAGAATGCGCTGAGGCATGCATGCAATTAATTGGAATGTCTGGCTCCGAGAGCTAGCGTTTGTCATTCCCAGAATCCTGTGGCGAGGAAAATGGGAGAATGGGATTCTTTAATAACTGCATCGAGTGTTTATACACTCGTGATGGTCCTACACCCGGATAAAGGAGGCTGGTTGAGAGTAGGATTGACCCCATTGCCTTGATTGAAGGAAAAAATATGAAAATAGTTATCTGAACATTGGAAGTTTAGTTCAAGAGATAATTGAGCACAATGCGTCTAGCTATTTTATCTTTAGATTTTATGAGATTTAGGCTGCCAAGCCAAGCACTGGGGCACTTTTGACCATTCATCGCTTCATACAGTGAAAAGAGGGAGAGATCCAGACATAATCTTGCTAGATATTAAGAAAATAACTGGGAGACCACCCCACTCTTGCGCTAAGAAGTCATAGTTAGAGAGGCTGGACAGACGATTGAAGAAAGAGAACGGAAATGGAAATAAAGTAAAAGGCTAGGAAGTTGGAGTACCTAGGGTCCGAAGGGACGCTGCAAACACCCTCCAGTAATGCCTACAGTGAACCATGTATGATCTCACTGACGGCACCACTCCTATACCGGCATGACTAAAAGAGATGTCTAAAAGACGAGAGCTGGTCTTCCGATCTGGTCATTGCTTGAATGGGTGATCGCCAATGACTGCCGAACGCCTTTGTGCACATCAGCTCCTTGTCCCTGGAGCCTGATGGGAGCGGCAATATGTCGCGCTGGCCAGAGAAGTCAAGTGACACGAAGTGAGAGTACTGACCTCCTCGATGGGGTCACAGATTCACAGCTCAAGGAACCTGGCCTTGTCTTTTGCAGAACTTCCTACTGGCGGATACGTGATAGGAATGGACTCCCTTTGTTGCGTGCGTCCTTTATATGTTCAAAGTTAGAGAAGCTTTCTTCGCCGTATCTCCTTCGTACATTCAGCTTTCTCGTTCTCTGTTTTTATTTCGCTTCTTTGTGGGACTGTTTTGTTTTTCTTCTCGCGTTTCTTTTCTATTTGATTTCTTCGCTTTCTCGCTTCTCCTGTTTCTCCTTTATTCATTTGTCTTATATTTAACCCTTCTTTTTCCCTTTACTTTTTTTCCTTTATCTCGTTTCCTTAAAAGGTTCTTTCTAAAGTCCCTTCACTTATATTCTCATCATTTCAGGACGTCACAAAAATTGCATTGCATTTTCATTCTTTCTTGCGCTCCCATTCATTATTATCATTCGGTGTTCATTTAATTTCCATTCATAATTACTGTTTCTTAAATCCCTTGTTTAATTTACGGGAATTTTAGTGTCTTTCGTCTTTTTGTATCCTGGCTTTATCCTTACCCACTCTTTCACGCACCAATTTTTAATTTTATTTCTTCATCATTTGCTTATTTTTAGTATGACATTAATACAATTTAACTAACTTCTTAATACACCCACATATAACTCTCTTGATGGCACAGTGGTCAAAGTCACTGTCTGTTATTGTTTCTAAATCAGGCCACTGTTCGAATCCTGCTGATGAAGAAGAATTTGTCAATTATGATTCCCCCTGGGTGTAATTTATTCCCTAGGTATACTGAATTCGATATTAAAAGATATTTTTGGCTTAATATTTGTAAATATAAAATGGCTCACGTGTTTATCAGGCAAATATATGCACTTACTACTAAACAAGGTCAAGTCGTCCCTTTGGTAACAATCAGTAAATGAAATTTTGTCTAAAAAAATTATTTTTAATAATTAGAAATATGTATTCTTATCATTTTTAAACTCGGCGTCACAAATGTGCGAATTTAAAATAGCACATATTCATTCATAAATCTTTCTTTAGTCTTTTGTTTCAGACCCTTCCTTTCAAACCTTTCCGTTTATTTGTAATATTTCTGCATCCTATCTCCTCCATTATTTTTTGCAATCTGTAATGCATGTTTTAACTTATTTCTGTTTTTCTCAATATTATTTTCGTCCTTTTCATATTCTCGCTGTCAGTATTTCCTTTGTCTGTCATTCCATTAACATTTTCTGGTTATCTGTGTTTTTCTTCTTATTCCCTCTACATCCATTTGCTTTTTACTTCAACTCTTTCTCCTCCTCCTCCTCCTCCTTCTTCTTCGTCCTCCCCCTCCTCCTCCAGTTCATCACTTACGTCATTGACTCTGTTGTGGTTTGTCTCTGTTTCCTTCAACTTCTCATCTTCATAGTCATCGTTAGTTGTTCTCTGCCTCTTCTTGGGTTTTGAAATAAAGAGTCCTCGACCTTGCGTGGGCGTTGGAGAAGAGGCCGAGATAGTCACGATTCCATAAGCCTTTACTCTCTCTCTCTCTCTCTCTCTCTCTCTCTCTCTCTCTCTCTCTCTCTCTCTCTCTCTCTCTCTCTCTCTCTCTCTCCTTCTTCTTCTTCTTCTTCTTCTTCTTCTTTGTCTACCTATCTAGGTTTTGGATAATTACACACACACACACACGTATATATATATACAGTATATATATATACTGTATATATATATATATATACAGTATATATATATATATATATATATATATATATATATATATATATATAATATATATATATATATATATATATGTGTATATATATGTGTGTGTGTGTGTGTGTGTAGCCTATACACGCACTTTCATGGTACAATATGGCTTTAAACTACTTCTTACTTTCGAATATGTTAATATTCCATTGTTTTTTTTTTTTTTTTGCTGCTGTTATGAGAAGGGTGATAGGATGGGTAGCATTTTACTACCCTGGTCTTACCCAGGCCGCAAAAATAAAAACAAGTAAAAATGCGCCGAAGTCACTTTGTCGCAATCGAGTTTTCTGTACCGCGCACAATGCTGTGCGAAACTTTCAGCCACGGCCCAGGAAACTCTTAGCCATGGCCCATGGAAACTCAGCCACGGTCCAGTGGTGGCCTGTGTTGTTGGTACCTATAGCGGTGCCAGAAATACGATTATGGCTAAATTTAATCTTATATAAAATAAAAACTACTGAGGCTAGAGGACTGCAATTTGCTATGTTTGATGAATGAAGGGTGGATGATCAACATACCAATTTGCAGCTCTCTAGCCTTAGTAGTTTTTAAGAGGGCGGACAGAAAAAGTGCGAACGGACAAACAAAGCCATCTCAATAGTTTTCTTTCACAGAAAACTTAAAAAGGGGGTGGGGGTGACAGGTTAGAAGAAAATTAGAAAAGTGATTTAGGACACAGAAGGGAAAATTAAATCCAGCCACATTTTAAGAGAGAAATCAGCAGTCACGGACTCCCCCTGCTTGCTTAATTGGGTCTCTATAATCCGTATCGTTACCACAAGACGCCTACGGTTTGTTACAAGTTTCAAGAACTGTCGCGGATCTTATGCGCAAACGGCAACGGAAATTTTTGGTGGTCACCCGAAAACGGTAATTGAGAAGAGGGTTGAACTCAGGATGGAAAATTAAAGGCTTTAGGATTCGAGTAAACGGAAGCAGATCTAAACTCCAAAGCGTGACAAATCATTTAAATTTTAGATGCTTTATGTGTTAATATCTTAAGTGTTGTTCTTTTATATACATGTGTATACATACATACATACATACATATATATATATATATATATATATATATATATATATATATATATATATATATATATATATATATATATATATATATATATATTCTATATATATATATTTATATATATATATTTATATATATATATATATATATATATATATATATATATATATATATATATATATACATATACATATATATATATATATATATATATATATATATATATATATATATATATATATATATATATATGGAACTAATCAACACATATGCACGTGTTTCACAGAAACATATTTCTGACTCACATCGGGATGGAGAGACCCAATGAGTGTCAAAAATCTATATACACAAGTATACAGTATGTATATCTAGAGAGAGAGAGAGAGAGAGAGAGAGAGAGAGAGAGAGAGAGAGAGAGAGAGAGAGAGTTTTCTCCTCAGACTATGTAATGCTCATTCAGAGAATACGTTGCAATCGAACTTCGTGGGGTTCCTTGTACCACGTCAATACCACATGATTCTGTCACATATTTCTCACATCCTCACGGCACTACATACACATCCTGCCTGCATGGTTAATCAAGCGAGTGATCCCGTCCATAGGCCCCTCTTGCCTGGAAGAGGCGGTGGAATGCTTCCTGGAAGCAGAGGGGCCTAAAGAGCCTTTTAGAAGCTTAAGGAAGCCCTTCGTCATAACAAAGGTATTGAAGTCTAAGAACAATCAAATGGATTACGTGTCCTTTTCATCTGCATCTGTCGGGCTGTCATTGAGACAGTTTGCTCTCACGCCAGGTTTGTCATTGACGGTTGAAGCAAGTCAGACCTTTACACAGTTAAGTTTTTGTGTGACCACAAAATAATGAATGCTGGAACAGCTGAAATTCTGAAAGATAAAGATATATACATAGACATATATATATATATATATATATATATATATATATATATATATATATATATATATATATATATATATACATATATATATATATATTTATACATATATACAATTACAAATACACACACACATATATATAAATATATGCAGTATATATACTGCATATATATATATGTGTGTGTGTGTATGTATGTATGTATGTATACATGGGAAAACTGCTTTGCTTTTCAAAGCCAAACAAACGACACTGAAAGAGTACCAACTTGACAAAAAAAAATATTTAGCAACAAACATGAAATAAAATGTGATAAACACAGTGCAAAGGCACACAGATACAGGTAAAAACGAAAATAAAATAAAGTTGCATAAAAACGAAAATAAAATAAGGTTGCATAAAAACGAAAATAAAATAAAGTTGCATAAAAAGGAGAATAAAATAAAGTTGCATAAAAACGAAAATAAGGTAAAGTTGGAGAAGCATGTGTCATAGGCATCAGATAAGGTTGCATGAAGCAATCAGATCAGGAGCAAAAACAATAAAGAAATCTGACACGCAAAGGAAAAGAAAGCACAGAAAAAGAAAGCACAGGCAGTAGCTGATAAAAGGCAATTACTGAATTTATAATGAAAATATACGAAAGCAAAAAACTTAAAAAAAGGTGACTAGTACTGAGCAAGAACGCGCCAACAAAAAGGCTAAACAAATAAAATAAAAGGGAGAAGTATCCTTTATGGGAATTCGATAAATAATCCCCGCGCGAAAATCCTGATTGTATTTACGTGTATCGTCCCAGAAATCTCCATATTTCTGTCCTGGGGATTTCGATGGTCATTTTTTAGGAGATTTCGGGAGAAAAGCCGACGCCATTAGCATGGCTTTGCCCGACGTCGTAACTCAAGGTGCTGGTAAATAAGGCAGGAAAAGGAAGGCATGAAATATAGCCCGAATAAATAGTTGGAGAAAATAAAGAAATAAATTCATATAAAATACCGCGAACAAAATTATCAAAACCGGAATGAATGGAAAGTTGCAGTTGAATTGAAACAAAAAATTATTTGTTTGCTTCGAAAATGAGTAGGAAAGACGAAAGAAAAATAAGAATAAGAAAAATGGAATTAAGAAACTGCTAGTAATAAAGGAAATTAGAAAGATATTGGAAGTAAATAATTTTATATGGGTTTAGCTGTATGAAGAACGTGGCAATAAGCGTAGGTAATAAAAAAAAATCATAAACTTTGCTCCTATATCCTCAATGAGGCACGAAAAATCTCTGTAGTATTTGCACAACATATATATATATATATATATATATATATATATATATATATATATATATATATATATATATATATATATATATATATATATATATATATATATATATATATATATATATATATATATATATATATATACACATATATAAATACATATATATATATATATATATATATATATATATATATATACATACATACATACATACATACATATACACATATATAAATACATATATATATATATATATACATATACATACATACATACATACATACATACATACATACATACGTATTCAAAATTTTTTTTTTTCATTAACGACCAGGGAAAGCCAAGTGTGTTAACTTACAAGCAAGGTATATAGATATAAGGGTGTCCATCTATATACCTTGCTTACAAGTTTCAGTCCAGCTGCCTACCCAGTGGCCGGCGTAGCAACTGACCACAGTGTTAGAAAGGCTTTTCGTTGCATCCCTAACTGCATTGAGCTCTGACTTTTACATTTTGCCTACTCCCTGGTCTCTTCCTACGTATCTGTTCAACTTCTCTAACTTTACCTGGCCCTAAATTTCCCGTTTGATTTAAGGCAAACTGGGCCTCTGGAAATGACACAGCGCTCCCCTTAAATCTGTCCAGGAATAACGGTATTAATTACGCAGCCATCTCATTAGGAGCTCTAATTAAACTGTCTTGGGTTAGGATTGTGATCACATTACCATCTCTGGGGGAGGTCTGAATAAAAGTCCTTGGAATAATGATATTAATCACGTGACCATGTGTGGGGCCGGTCTAATTACACTGCTTTGGGATAACGCTATTAACCACATGAACAACTATTTAAACTCCCCTAGAATAACGAACTTAATCACGTGATCATCTGTGAGGGGAAATCTGATAAAACTGCTTGGGAATAAAGTATATTAATCACGTGATCATCTGTGGGGGAGATCTGATAAAACTGCTTAAAAATAACGTATATTAATCGCGCGATTAATTTATTGATAAGACTTTTTAGGAATAAATCATAATAATCGCTTGATCATCTGTGGTAGAGATATGATCAAAACGCTTAGGAATAAACTATATTAATCACATGATCATCTTTTATGGAGATCTGATAAAACTGCTCAGGAATAAATTATATTAATCACGTGACCATAAAGTGAGGGGAGGTTCAAGTTGAACTCTTCGAATAACAAAATTACTCACTTGACCTTGTGTAGGGGAAGAGGGTGGGGTGCGGGGGTGAGGGGGCGGGTGATATGGAACAAACAACCTTATCCCAAGACTCGATGCTTGAAATCTTCAACATAACTGGAGAGTCTTGTTCGACCAGTCATGGGTTAAAATAAGGCCCAAGAGGCCAACCAGATGATGAATGATGATGAAACTGATGGTGGCGTGGAAGTGTGCGAGAAAAGGGAGGAAAAATTAAGTATACCTTAGTTGAACCAGACCACTGAGCTGATTAACAGCTCTCCTAGGCTGGCCCGAAGGATTAGATTTACTTTACTTGGCTAAGAACCAACTGGTTACCCAGCAACGGGACCTACAGCTTATTGTGGAATCCGAACCATATTACAACGAGAAATGAATTTCTATCACCAGAAATAAATTCCTCTAATTCTTCATTGGCCGGTTGGAGAGTCGAACGCTGAGCCAACAGCGTGCTAACCGAGAGCTCTACCCACCCCTCCAATGAAGAACTCAGAAAACGGGGCGGGAGGAACCTGCTACTACTTCTTCAGTAGGTGACCTATGGGATTCCTGGTGAGGTCAGACTTTGAGCATGTAGACCTTTGACCTTAGCAATTTCTTACCTCTAATGGATTCTCCGTACAGAAAACGAGCCTCTTCATTATGAATAATGACAGGACGACTTTGCTTTTACAGGCGATTACTGCAAACAAGGTGCAGCGTGTAGTTAAAAAAGCCTTCGTTCTGCCTTGATTAACCAGGAAATTCATTATGCAAACTTATGTTGTTCTCCCGTATCTGTTTGTTTTATCTGTCACATTACTTCAAGGCGGTAAATATTACATACTAATTATATTCTGATTGATTTATCACGTCACAGTCGTTATATCACTGCTCTTACTTCAGTGTCACAGAAACCTTTGAGTTGTATTTATGTATGTATGTATATATATATATATATATATATATATATATATATATATATATATATATATATATATATATATATAATATATATATATATATATATATATATATAATATATATATATATATATATATATATATATATATATATATATATATATATGTATATATATATATATATATATATATATATATATATATATATATATATATGTATATATATATATATATATTATATATATATATTATATATATATACTGTATATATATTATATATAAATATTTATATATACAGAGAGAGAGAGAGAGGGGAAGGAGGCGGATTTACACATCTTTAAACATTGCATATGAATATTTACATTCATGACATACTGTGCATTCCAGGGAACATGAGGTCACGACCACAAGCAGTAACACGTTTTGTTTTCTGTTTATATCTATTTGTCTACATTCACTAGCAAGCTTGGATATGCTGCACCTTCCCAGAATCATTTTGACAAATTGCCATCAACTATCTTACACATCCTCGACGGTGAGACCTTTCTCAAGCTGAATGCTTTATTTGATGAGGAAGTCTGTGATATTGGTCAGTTAATTCTCTAAGATAGCCCAGTTAATGTAATGCCAGCGAAGAATAAACCAATTATAAAGAGTTGCAAAGAATGATATCTTCATATATATATATATATATATATATATATATATATATATATATATATATATATATATATATATACATATATATGTAAACCCATATCAAAATATTAATTCATTAATCTTTGGCATTCTCTCTTTTTTATCCTCAGACAGTTATCTAGTCATTACTTGGACCATTATATATATATATATATATATATATATATATATATATATATATATATATATATATATATATATGTGTGTGTGTGTGTATTCATATATATAATATATAAATATATATTATATATATATAATATATATATATATATATATATATATATATATATATATATATATATATAATAGTCAGAGACCGAGAAACGGACGAGGTGAATGTCTGCTATTAATTAACAATAGTCGAGACGAACCGGATATAATGTCTGAGGCTTTGTCTGCAGCCATGTGAATTACTCATGGCAACCGCGTTCCAGCCATCTCCCCTTAGACTTAGAGTCTAGCCTCGAAGACTTTTATAAGCTCATTGCTATTGTGAGTTTCCATAGTGGCTGCAGACTTCTTTATTGCGCTTCTTTATTCAGCGACACCTTGGTCTTGTGTGACGGCAATCCCCAGTGCGTGATCAGACATAATGGCCGTTTTAATTTATGCGCAGAAGTCATCCCGGTGTTTAATGACGTTCATCTCTGCATTTGAGACAATCGTCGTGCGAGCCGCGTGCGTGCACGTTTGTTTTGTGTGAGTTTGTGACTGTGTATGCCTCTGTTTGCATACGAGTCATGCGCTTTCACTCTTGCAAGACTACGGATTCTCCCGTACTTTTGCAATTCGCAAAGCATAGACTCATGATGCGATGGCAGCCCGCGCTAGGCGACAGACCCGCAGTTTCTCGCCCTTTCTTGAAGCTAGCTCTATCTAAACAGTGGTACTTTAGCTAAATGGCGCTGGGGTACTAACAGCGAGAATGTCCCCCTAAGTCAAGGTCAGTAATTCATCGTTTTAATAGCACCTCCCGGCTACTCCAATGCAAATGCGTGAGCGTCTCGAGTATTCCAAAAAGGCGCCGCCAGTGATTCCGAAAACCTCGCGCTGCCTGACAACTTGACCACTTATGAAATGACCGAAGGATGATATCTTCTGGGGTTTATATTCTTGCATCGTCCCGAACGGCAACGAGATACATGACCTGGCAAGAAGAAGAAGAAAGCTAAACAATAGCAATTTGTAAACGAAATGACATCTTAAACAACCAAGGAATAAGCCCCACTGAATATTCATGAGAGGAGTCATCACTTCACGTGCCTCGCTATTGTTGTCGTTCGTTTGGCAGCCCGTCTTTTGTCCCTGCAGAACCCCACTCTCTCCTCTGCTAATTCTTCTTCTCTTTGTAATCATGATTCCCGCCGGAAGACCTGCGATTATTTTATAGCTTTGCTATGTCACATAACGGACGGATTAGAGGTGGCCGAAAGTTTCTGATTAGACTGAATGCCATAAGATACGAGTCATAGGACGTTGTCTACGATGTCTGGAATAAAATATCCTTGTGATAAACGAGGCCATATCTAACTTGAATTTTACGTTTAGATTTAAATCAAATCGAAAAAGACCTAGGCTTTATCTCAGCAATTGCTTTAAATTATCTCTCATTCTCATATCAGCTTTCTTTCTGCCCAAAGCTAAAATAAGGAAATAGCATGTCCAACCAGGAAAAGAAACGACCTTAAAAAAACCACAATTGTTTGTGAAGGTCAGAGAGTGACAATATTTCATGGCCGTCAGGATGAAATAATGAGTTTCGCGGAAAGACGAGCACTAGGGAGTTTAACAAATGTGCCGCACTTCAGTTTTATATAATTCATCGTTGATGACCTCATCTGGTGTGAGGCTAGTTTAAGAAATACAAGCAAAATTAGGATAAACCGCGCAATTCACTACTGACTCAGGCGTCGGTAACCTTGATCGTTCAGAAACCAGTTAATCCTTTTTATCGTTTCGTGATTTACAGAAAATCTTTGATAAAAAAAAAAGTGTGGAAGGAAACGTTAATTCAGTATCTGATATAAATTTCCGATTAATTTAATCGCAGAACATAAGACTTGAAATAAAGACTAAATTCGTGTTAAAGATAATTGTAACGGGTCTGTCTGTTTTGGGTAGCTGTGCCTGATTTCTCGACTATATATATATATATATATATATATATATATATATATATATATATATATATATATATATATATATATATATATATATACTTTACATATATCCATATACATTACATATACACATATATATATATATATATATATATATATACATACATGAGCAGGTATATATATATATATATATAATTATATTTAATTTATATATATACATATATGTTACATATATATATTTATATATATATGGTTATATAGGTGTAGTGTGTGTGTATGAATCATAAAGCTAAAGATGTCGTTTAATGTCCATCTACTACTGGGAATTATCACACTCTAGAAGGGAAATTTGTATGATAAATGGATCGGTACTGTTGGGTCTCGATCCCCGAAAAATGTTACCTCAACGACTCCAGCCAACGATTACCTACCACTGAGCCATCAAGAGAGGTGTGATAAAAATTTCATATATACTGTGTGTGTATATATATAGTATATATACATATATATATATATATATATATATATATATATATATATATATATACATATATATATATATATATATATATATATATATATTTATTTATATATTTATTATATATTTATATTTATGTATATATATATACTTATGTGCATATGTGTATATATGTGTGTGTGTGAGTATTCTAGTCCATTCAGCAAAAGGGGGATTACAGGCAAAAGCGGGATTTTTTTTCAGCAAAGTCTTCAATTAAGTCTGTTTTGTGCCTTTATATACCCAAGGATAACATGTACCAGGTAGATAACTGATTGGAGGCCAAAACCACGTTACAGAAGAGCTTGGGGCTAGCAACCCCATTCCCCAGAACCTGATGAAATCCGATACCGTAGTTTTCCTCTTTGTTCTTGAGCTTACTGATTTCATCGGCATTCAGGTCTCATTGTGACCGATGGCAATTCCTGTGTACTTTAGAAGACAAAAATGTTAAATAATATTAATTGATTCTGCTGTAGACGAGAGCCTGAATTAATTTCTCTTCTCTTCATAAAGTGGAATTTTCTTCTTCTTCTCTTCTCTCTCTTTCTTTCTTGCCTTTGTCTGTGTTTCTTTCTCTTTTTCTTTCTTTTCTCTCAGTGCAGAATCAAAAAATGAAATTAAAAATTGGAAAACAAAAAGAACAAATAAAACTGACGTCACTTGTAAACTAAGCCATGACTTCTAACAAAGTTCTCTCTCTCTCTCTCTCTTTCATTCAAACCCAGAATACCTGAATTACTGAGGAGAATGAACAAATAAAAATTGGAAACAAAAGAACAAATAAAAAGAATGATACTTGGAGAGAGACTAAGCCATGAACCAGAATAAAACGAAAGATTTTGAGAGCTGAAAATAGAGAGAGAGAGAGAGAGTATAACCTACATGGAATTTTCCATAAAATCATACGTGAGAAAGAAAAATTATTCATGGAGGGAGATGTATATAGACAGAACCAGAGCAAACGGAAAATTTGGAGAGAGAGAGAGAGAGAAAGAGAGAGGGATAAATATCCAATGATAAAGAAGAATGATACATGGAGAGAGACGGATAGACAGAACCAGAGAAAAACGGAAGATTTTGAGAGAGAGAGAGAGAGAGAGAGAGAGAGAGAGAGAGAGAGAGAGAGAGAGAGAGAAGAGAGAGAGAGAGAGTAAAATATTTTGAGAGAGAGATGGAGAGAGATACATAAAGATTCAGTGATAAAGAAAATGATTCAGGATGTTAGTGGGGATTCATGGAGAGAAACGGAGAGACAGAACCAGATAAAAACGGAAGATTTGAGAGAGAGAGAGAGAGGGGGAGAGAGAGTAAAACAGGTAGATCCAGATAAATATTCAGATAAAGAAGAAGGATTCATGGAGAGAAACGGATAGACAGAACCAGAGGAAAACGGAAGATTTTGAGAGAGAGAGAGAGAGAGAGAGAGAGAGAGAGAGAGAGACAGATCAGAGAGAGAGAGAGAGAGAGAAAGAAAACAGGTAGACAGATCGAAACCAGTGGAAAACGGATATTTTGAGAGAGAAAGAAGAATAAGAGAGGAGAGAGACGGATAGATAAAACCAGTGATAAAGAAAAGGATTCATTTTTAGAGAGACAGAACCAGAAAACGGAAGATTTGAGAGAGAGAGAGAGAGAGAGAGAGAGAGAGAGAGAGAGAGAGAGTAAAACAGGTAGACAGATGGATAGATACATAAATATTCAGTGATAAAGAAGAATAATTCATGGAGAGAGACGGATAGACAAAACCAGTGGAAAACGGATATTTTTGAGAGAGAGAGAGAGAGAGAGAGAGAGAGAGAGAGAGAGAGAGAGAGAGTAAAACAGGTAGATAGATAAATATTCAGTGATAAAGAAGAATGATTCATGTAGGGAGACGGATAGACAGAACCAGAGGAAAACGGAAAGTTTTGAGAGAGAGAGAGAGAGAGAGAGAGAGAGAGAGAGAGAAACTACTTTCTTTCTCTATTTTCATAGTCATTTGACGAAAAGAGAAATACAATCGTAAGTGACAAAATAGGTTTAATGTAGACAGGACAGACAGACAGAGAGCGATAATAATGCAGACCCCTCACTGACAGACAGACAGACAGACAGCGACATCGGATACACACTCTGAGAGAGGTTTAGACAGGCAGACTAATACTTCTCGAGAGAGAGAGAGAGAGAGAGAGAGAGAGACAACTCAATTAGGATTTAATTGGTCAACTGATATATCGGCATGTGCTCAAAACGATCATGTAATTATTAGCTCTAAAACCAGCAGCTTAATCGTTCGCGTGTCGGTGACTCTTCGCTAATAATGGCTTTTGTCCTTTTCAATCAGGGTCCTAATTGAAACACATCAACGCGTATGGTAATTTCAGCCAATCATTTGCAGGAGAATTGTTGGAGCGAGCCATTTTTCGCGAAATATTCGGACGACTCTCGGATTCGAGGTAGGAAATATTTTTGGATGGAAATTTTGGATTGCAATTTGATGTGCAATACTCAAATATTGTATGCAAATGTTTCAGACTATTTCACGAGATCTCGAAGATAATTTTTTCGAAATATTTGGATTGGATTTCAACGTAAATAAGTTTTTTTTTTATTTTTACGAAACACTTTCTGCTCACTAAATAATTTACAGATATTATAATGAGTTATGACTCTCAAGAAATGTTTTTCAAAATTTTTTAATTGCCTTGAAAATACATTTGTGCGAGGTATTAGGAAACTGGATTTCTTAACGACGTTGCAGAAAGGTCACATAATTTCGCCACTTCGTTTCACATTGACCTTGATAATATTTGGTAATGATGCTGCGCAAAATGTGTCGCTTTTCTCATATACATTTCGGCTTGTACGTGGAATTACTTCATAGTGATGTCAATATTTCTTTTAATTTTTGATACATATTTTCCACACTCAAAAAATAAGGTATTTACTCATTATGAGTTAATGAATTCAGTTGATAGAACATTTTCTATGAATTTTAGCTCGGTTCTCTCTCTCTCTCTCTCTCTCTGAGATATGTTATTTCTCCTGGTACATTTCAAATCATTTTCGACTAATGACTCGAAATTGATATGTCATTATCATTCTGAGCGAACCCTAAATTGCTGTAGCATTCAAAATCTCTTACTTAACCCTTTCACAGATTTGCAACATTTCATTATTGCCAGCCCGTCATTGTCAGACATGTTTACAAGGCAGAATATCTGATTAAATGCAAACAGACTTTACCCCAAGAGTCACTGATTTTGGTGGGGGAGTCTTTTCTTTAACTCTACCCTGATAGTTTATGAACTCATCCGGTCTCAAGCCTGGATACGAAAGGAGGGCTGATCTCACTGGGATCGTTTTATCACGTAATCGAAAAATTTACGAACGTTGCAGCAAACGTTAGGGACTTGTTACGAGAGGTAAACGGTCACAATGATGCCCGAAAGCCAAAGGAGTTAAGTAAAAAAAGTAAGAAAGTAAAATCGCTTTCACTCGTCCTCGGATTCATCACCGTAAAGAATACTTCGACAATTTGAAATAAAAAAAAAAACTAAAAAATACCGAACTCTGTGTTTGTTTTTTATCTCTAATTGACAGTTACCTGATTCCGATTCAGAATCGAATCCGCGGAAATCTGGCGGAGAAAACAGCGCAAATATTTAACGAAGGATCGTCTGCGCCATTACCTGGAGGGTGACGCAAAAGAGTGGGTGTCTCGGGAAGAACTTTCAGGCGGTAATGAGAAGAGGAGGAGGAGGAGGAGGAGTAGTTAGGCTGATAAAGGGAGAGAATGAGGAAGATGAGAAGAGAAAGAGACAAGGAGAGTGAATGAGGATGATGGACAAGAGGAGAGAAGCCACGAGATAGATGGAGGAGAGTAGATAAGTTTCTAGGAGTCAGTTAGGAGAGTTTGGTCGGATGGTTAACTGAAGATTAACCTACGAATAGGTTGTTTAGATTAACATACGAATAGGTTGGTTAATTGAAGATTAACCTACGAATAGGTTGGTTACCTGAAGATTGGCCTACGAATAGGTTGGTTAATTGAAGATTAACCTACGAATAGGTTGGTTAATTGAAGATTAACCTACGAATAGGTTGGTTAACCGAAGATTAGCCTACGAATAGGTTGGTTAACCGAAGATTAGCCTACGAATAGGTTGGTTAATCGATGATTAGCCTACGAATAGGTTGGTTAACCGAAGATTAGCCTACGAATAGGTTGGTTAACTGAAGATTAGCCTACGAATAGGTTGGTTAACAGAAGATTAGCCTACGAATAGGTTGGTTATAAGAAGATTAGCCTACCAATAGGTTGGTTATGTTGGTTAGCTATTAAAAAAGTAAAATTACTAAAATGAAAAGACTAAATCTAAAAATACTGAAAGTAAAAATGCTAAAAATAAAAATAAAAATTCAAAAATAAAAATACTAGCTGAAGATTAATCTACGAATAGGTTGGTCAATTGAAGATTGCGCTAAAAAAAAAAAGGAGGGAGAAAAGGAGCTACAGAAGTTAATTGTTAAAAAGACCTGCGGGAAGAAGAAAAAATGCAGAAATATAATGAAGAGGAGAGGGAAAAAGCAAATCATGATTAAGAAAAGAAATAAAAAAAAACAGAAAGATGAGCACAAAGAAAGTGATGACGAAGAAAGTCCGGGATAGTGACAAAACGAGAGACATTACCACGAAGGCAGAAGAAGAAGAAGAAGAAGAAGAAGAAGAAGAAGAAGGAGAAGAAGATGGTGGAGGAAAAACTGGGGGATAAATGAGAAACAAGTGAAGACAGAGTTGGAAAAGAGAGTTAGTAGTAGGGAGTTAACAAAGAAAAATTAACTACAAGGAAAGTGATGATAGAGAAAGTATGGTACAATAAAGAAAGAAACAAAAAAAATACTGCAACGAAGTAAAAGAAATATAAAAAAGGTAAAAAAATTTAAAAAAGGAAGATGACGGCTGCCGTGGCATGCAACCTTGGCTCTGAGCGGCCATGACGTCACGGAGTTCCCATCCGACCGTGATGATTGTCTTTCGTCATTTAGTTATTTAACCCATCCTTAACCTTTAGGAACCGTCGATTTCATCTTTTATTTACACTGCTGACGAAACCAACGGGGAAAGGAACCAT
>NC_089742.1:45495512-45508012 GCF_040412425.1 Macrobrachium rosenbergii | reverse complement strand
TTTTGTTCCTGATTTTAGAGATAGGTAAGTTGTAGCACAAACATGCCAGCACGTGCGCTCGTGCAGACACACACACACATTACACGCACACGCAAATATAGTTAGCAGGAGAACATATACATACATATGTCAAAGGCACAGCCTGTATGTGTATGTATGTATGTGCAAAAGGTATACATGTGACATGTATGTATGTAAGTATGTATGTATGGACATGTACATGTATATATATAATTTGCCCACTGCGATACATGCATACATTCACACAGTTACAAAATATGCACATATATGCATATACATATATACAGTATGTATATATGTGTGTGTGTATGTAAATTATATCTGACAAAGGAGAAGCAGTCTTCCTCACTGATAGAAGAAATTCGCTTTAGCCGTAATAAATTCTTTTCCTCACGAACTCAAAACAAAAGAAACTTGCAGTATTTGTAGCCTTCATTTTTAAATGAAGTAAACAAGTAAAAATCACTAGTAATGATAATTAGAAGAATACCGGCAATGATGATGTAATATTATCTGAACGATTAACTTTTACGTGAAGGAAGAAAGGGTAATAATCTTGGTTAAAAAGCATTTCTCAAGATAGTTAATCTATCTCTTCACTTAACGTCCATCCCTTTCTGATTGTTAACTAGTATTCCCTCTGACTCAGATTGGCGACCGTTTCAGTTCTATCCCAGCCGTGCTGAAATTGAACAAAAGAAGATTGGAATTTATCTAATTTAAAACACGAAAGTCATGTAAACTCGAGTTGCTTCTGTTGTAGCGAAATTATTATTATTATTATTATTATTATTATTATTATTATTATTATTATTATTATTATTATTATTATTATTATTATTATTATTATTATTAATTTAAATAAAACAAACCAAAACAATCATTTGGTTATAACGACAGCTTGCACGAAATGTAATTAATAAATACAACCAGTATATACTGTGTATATATATATATATATATATATATATATATATATATACTATATATATGTATGTATATATATATATATATATATATATATATATATATATATATATATATATATATATATATATACTAGCTGACCAACCCGGCGCTGTCCTGGAAAACTCTAAATGACAACTGATAAACTCTCTCTCTCTCTCTCTCTCTCTCTCTCTCTCTCTCTCTCTCTCTCTCTCTCTCTCTCTCTCTCTCTCTTTTCCTTCCCAACCCACTCTACTCTCTCTCTCTCTCTCTCTCTCTCTCTCTCTCTCTCTCTCTCTCTCTCTCTCTCATTTCAGAGTTATTCCGGCACATACACACACATACATCCATTTATATATATATTTATATATATATATATATATATATATATATATATATATATATATATATATATATATATATATGCATAGCACCTGAGAAATGCAAAATAAATTTAAGCAAAAGACTATAGTGCACCAAAATAGCATCTAAAAATTTAGGGCATCAAAATCAATATTGTCACGAGACGGCTGCTTCATACATATTCATGAATGTTTTGTAAGGTCAGTTACTTGTATCTTGCAACGCGTTATTAGGGAGTGGAGTCAGGCATTTTCAAAATCTTTAGTGGGAAATATTAATTATAGTAATATTCTTTGTAGCGATTGCTAACCGTTTGGTATCATTCGTTTATAGACTCGGTTTATTTTCATTAATGAGGCTTTTTTAGAAACTTATAATTGTCATTCATATAGCATTTGTCGATATTGCTAATCGTCATTTACAAACATGTTGTAAGGAATTATGATTGTCACCTTCACGTTTTAGCTGAGTTCTGTCATATATAAGTCGATATTTTTGGATTGTTAAAACTAATATTCTGTAGCAGATATTGCAAAGCATGTTTTATAAGTTACTGGTGAATAATTTATGAACTTATTAGAGATAGAACATTGTCTTTGTTATTATTTTGAAGGGACTACTATTATTTTAAGCTTTTTTTGAAGGACATGCTGATTATTATTCACTAGTTATCTGCAGGAACTGCTGGCTGTTTTTTTTTTCAGTTTTATTAAGGAGTGTTGGTTATTACTTAGAATTCTTTACAGAGATTTGATTGTATATGTCATTTATTAGTCTTCTGTATGAACTGCTAATTCTTATCAATGAGAAGTTTACATAATACATAGGCTGCTAATGTTCATTTATAAGAAGTTTTTGTGACCTACCAATTATCATTTATAATACGCTTGTAGGGATTGCCAATTATTATAGGTCTGATAACGCTCACCTAATTAGTCTGTTGTCATTTTTAAATATTTCATTACTTTCATTACTTGTCTTACTATGTAGATGTAGATATTACTCGATACAAAAATTCAAAGTGGAAAGAAGAAAATATTATTTTCAAAGCCCTTAAAATGACTGTAGAAACTAATAGATTTTAAAAACAGCGATGGCCAATACGTTATGTTAACATGGAGATTTTAAATACGTGGAATTAAATATATAAACTGGAATATGTAAATAACAAACAAATAAATGTTAAATACACAACGCTGAATACATCAGTGCTCAATACGAAGATGTTCTTTCAAGGTGGAGGTCTGGGCCTGGGAGACAATGCTGTAATTGAAAATAAGCTGTCATTACGAGTAACTTTCAGAACCGTCGCTCTTTTCAAATGACTGTGCAAAACCGAGAAACAATACTATGCTATGGAAGACGGCAAGAGGGAGAACTGCTTGTTTTTCATTTGTTTTCTGTATTTGTTTTGATTATCGTATCCCAAGTGGATATTTTCCTTTTCTGTTGCTAAGCTTTGGAATTCCCTCCGTCCTTGTGGCTTCTTTAATGATTTTCCTATTTCCTATTCGCTTACTTTTTATGTTTTATTAAAGTAGATATGGGCATAAGTTTGTCCCTCTGAAAGGCCTCTTTGTCCATATAATTCTCTCTCTCTCTCTCTCTCTCTCTCTCTCTCTCTCTCTCTCTCTCTCTCTCTCTCTCTCTCTCTCATTTCACTAAGATTCAAGAGTGAAATTTATTTTTTTAATGTGACTTCTGTTGATGCTAGGCGTCACTGACAAGTAGATTTCAACTAAGATTTATCGAAGCCTTAAGTCAGTGCATAAATAAAAATAAATGGAAAACGAATAAGCACAAGGTCGTCTTGTATTTGCTACAAGGATAATCAGATTGTAAAATAATAAACTAATAAACATCTATAAATTAATCAGACAGATGATTTATTCTGCTAGTTTTGATTCTCGAAAAATAAATAAATGAAGAGATGAATAAAAATGATAAGACCGCGCTGATGCTTTCCTCCACAAGAATAAGTCTACATTCTTGAATTATGAGAGGAATAACAGATCGCTGTTTCGCGTGAGGCGAAGAGGTCTAACCTTTGACCTCTGCCCTACCGTTGGACGAAATATGCGAGAGTAATACGAAAGGCGATTTCATCTTCTTTCCTCTTCTTTTTGTTCTCGCTTCGTTTCTTGAGAGAGAGAGAGAGAGAGAGAGAGACAGAGAGACAGAGACAGAGGGAGAGACTGGAAGAGGTAAAGAGAAAGAGAGAAAGACTGAAGAGAGAGAGAGACTGAGACAGGGGAGAGACTGGAAGAGTTAAAGAAAAAGAGAGAGAGAGAGAGAGGGGGGGGAGAGAGAGATAAAGAGAGAAAGATAAAAGAAGAAAGAGAGAGAGATAGAGAGAGAGATATAGAGAGAAAGACTGGAAGAGAGAGAGAGAGAGAGAGAGAGAGAGAGAGAGAGAGAGAGAGAGAGAGAGAGAGAGAGAGAGGGGGACTGGAAAAGAGAGAGAAAGAGAGAGATAGGGAGGGAGCGAGAGATGGGGAGCCCCGGGGTTAAGATGGACTTTACAAAAAAGACTGAATTTTTCAAAAAATGACGGTTTCCCTGACTTACAAATCTTTCTTCCTTCGAGGGACGAGTTCATCGCGCTCTACGGGGTTAAGTTCTATTTTTAACTCTGTCAAAGACGAGGGCTCAAAGTAAGGCTAACGACGTGTCTTGCTCAGGAAAAATCTTGCTCAAACTTACAACAAACCTCAGAGGTCTAGTGTAAGCAGTAATGGGTTACATGGAGGCCCATAAACTTGACCGTTAGGTTACTAATTCATTCGGCAGCTGAGTTAGAAAAAATTTTAAATATGGAATTGTAATTGATTCTTATGCTAAAATTTATTACAATGGAATTGATCGCCTGACAGTTGAATATGTAATTTGCTTTAGACAGAATGTAATATTGTTATTATTTTGATGCTGAACCAAAAAAGACATCCTAATTTCTCGATTGCCATATTTTTGGATACTTTTACTCCTGCTGCCTCTCTCTAAGCTTTCCTGGGAAGATTCGAACCCACGCATGTCAGGCTAGAGATTCTTCATATATTCCCCGTTCAGAATCAGTGTTTACAGATATAAGTACATCAAGTAGCGCTATGAAATCGAGAAGTCAGGAGGCCTTTATTGGTTTAATATTAAAACACTTCATATGTCAATTGAACTTGACTAAAGTGCCACTACCTGGATTATTATTATTATTATTATTATTATTATTATTATTATTATTATTATTATTATTATTATTATTATTCACAGAACACAAATTAATATAGAATTACCCGCCATCCTTACACCGGCCCCCGACCTTTACCCCTACCCCACCCAGGAAAAAAAAATGAGCCATGAACTCTCTGAGCAACCTTCGACAGAACAGAATACCGGCATGTGTAAGAAGGATAAAGACAAAGCCAAGAGAAAAGTTTTCTTCCTTTGCTGTATGTAGGTCTTCGACATTTTCTTGAACGTTTGATGTAAGGTTTGCTGAAGCAATCCCTTGGAAAAACATCAAAACCCGTTGGAGTATGGAAGAGTGTTCATATAGATCATCACTAACGGAAATTAAACGGAAAGCTTTAAGCCTTTTTATTTCTTGTTGGAAGTATCTATTTTCTAAGGCACTTTTCATGCCTTACTGTGACATACTGCCACTCACAACAGACTCCCAAAGCCTGATTCAAGATTCCGAGCTTTGGTTTTTTAGATGAGGTTGCAAACCCTTTTGCGCTTGCGTCCCTAAGAAGATCACGGGCATATGTGCAAGTGGTGTTCGGCATTCTTTGGTGGTCCTATATCAAAACCCATAAGTTTAAACACTTTCAGTTATTGGTCAAAGGGAGCTTATGCCATAAGCAACGGCGTCTAGCAATCACTGTTGGTCACCCATCTAAATCAGTCACCTGTCCAAATCCGTGATACATGGCCTGTTTCATGCTGAAGGGATTATTGTAAAAAAATTACTAATAAGGCCTGATGACAAAGGTGGCGTTTGCACTACTCCAAATTCAAATAAAATTCAAATTTTACTGAAAAGCAGGTAACTGCACAGAAAAATATTTTATAAAATAGAGGTTTGATATAAATTTGATCATTCTTTCACACACACACGCATACATATTTATATATACATATATTCATTTATTTATATATATGTATGTATGTATGTATATATATATATATATATATATTATTGTAATCTGCATACATAAACAGAACGTCAAATACGCGGTCGTGATGTTACCTTGTCATCTCTTGATATTAATGTTTGATATATGGTCGATGTATTTAACGCAAACAATTTGTAAATATTCAAGGCACGAAGTGGGAATGTTAAACAGAACTGAAGAAAATGAAGAATACAGTCAGCCCGAACAAATTTATTGTTGACAGATCAATAACCAATTGTGAAGGGCATTGATTGTTCTTTGTTTGGTTTATTATCTATTTACTGACAATGAGCTATTCGAATTCATACAGATTTCGCCTGTTGTTACCATCAAGGAATTTGTCATTTCCTGCTACTGAATTTTTTTTTTTTTTTTTAGGAAACTGAGTCAGTTTATTATTGGCCTGGTCAGAATGGACAGAGTTGTTATCGCAGTAATCTGTTTCAAAACACTTACAATCCAGATTTAAATGTTATTTTGTTTCTATTTTATTTTGTTTTTGGGATGCGGGGGTGGGGGCGGCAGGGTTTGGGCGTTTCCTTTATTGAAGAATCCCTCCATAAGCATTTTCTGATATGCATCATTCCTGTCTTTTCCGTTTTTACGTTTTTATATATTCATATATATTTTCTATCTATTAACACCATTACGTTGGATTTGCGCCTTGTTCGAATCCGTTTACTGTTCTGGATGCGCAGTTCGGGTGATGCGCCTAATTCTCCCGTGAGCAACTCCTTGCGATGTTTCTGAGTCATATTCGTCCTTGTATGGAGCATTGCTCTCATTCTTGGAGGGGCCCCTCTCCCAATTCGCTTGGAGGGTGATATCCAGGTGCTTTCCTTCTTGTCCTATATATGTTACAGTAAGACTGTGAAACCATGGACCTCGCGAAATCCCTGAAGTTTTCAGGGAATTCGTGAAATCACCAATTCACTCAAGGACATTTGATCTTCGAGGGCTGGCATTAAACACGGCGAAACAGTGATTCATCCATTACTGTTTCTCGTGTTTAGCACTAACCCCTCGGGGATCAAATGCAAGACATTGATCCCCGATGGGCTAATACTAAACATGGCCAGAAACACATTTAATCCCAAGGGGCTAGTACTAAACACGGCAAAACAGTGGATGAATCACTGTTTGCCGTGTTTATACTAGCCCTTCTGAGATCAAATGTTCCTAAGTGAATTAGTGATTTCACGAACACCCTAAAATTTCAAGTTCAGAAATTCCTATTCACTGCTGTATCCTATATATATATTCTGAATAATGTAACCTGCTTACATTAAAACTTTTCTTCGAAAATTCCATCAACTCCAACTTTCTCGTAGGCCCCAGAAGTTTACAGCAGCTATGCCTCCCGTCACAAAAACCAAACAAAAAATGCCGCCAGATGGCGTTGCGTGTATTTCGCCTAAGAGGATAAATACTACCCGTACTAAAGCAGAGTTTGTTGACAATCGAAAAAGCAAATTACCGCTGGTCATTGTTTACGTCTGAGGCACGCGAGGATTTGAATGTTTTTATAACTTTTAGACTTTGGAATTCAAGTCCATCGATGACGAAAACATTTCAAGAAGTAAATATAATTATTCAAACTATTCAGCCGTTTTCCTTGACTGTGGAATGACGATTATGCTGACATAATGGTAGGAAGGTCAGTCTTCATGTTGCATGTTGTTCGATTTATCGTGTGATGAATAAGCATCGCGTGTTGCAGGTTGCAGTGACATTAGTTGTTCGAATATGGGTAAACTTCTCGAAGGCAAGCCCTGTGCAAAGTGGACTGCAGTTTGGAACAGGAAGTTTAACTTGGTCCACAGCATCACGCACGTACATGTATGCAGTCATGGAGAATGATACATATATATATACGCTATATGCATATGTATATATATATACATACATATATGTATACAGTATATATATATATGTATATATATATTATATATATATTTATATATATATATATATACTCACATACACACATACATACATATATATACATACATACATACAGACATATATATAATATATATATATACTGTATATATGGAGAGAGGGACAGAGAGAGGGACAGAGAGAGGGAGGGGCAAGGTATATCCTGAGAACTCTTAATCATTATCTTATATCAAGAGCTGAAATGATGCTCATGAAATAAAGCATCAAATTATTGTCTTACAATAGGCAGCAGCTTTCTATAAAAAAAAGTCTATTTATAACTTATTATCTTTATCAGACTCTTCATCAGGATAAAAGTACCAGTATCCTTGTAGAGAGTAGAGAGAGAGAGAGAGAGAGAGAGAGAGACTAGAGAGAGAGAGAGGGAGCTAATGGCTTTTGTAAGATGATTGTAGTTAATCATGATGACCTCCTGGCGAAGATGACCTCTCCCACAGGAAGGGAGGACTTCAGTGTTTTCCTCGCCCGTTTTTTTTTTTTTTTTAAGTAACAGCAGAAATACTGAAGACACAATATTATCACTATTATCATTTCTCATATTGTTATAACTAATGCTGTTGATGTTATTGTAATAATAATAATAAGGATGAAAAGTCGACAAACCAGTAGAAGACAGAGCCCCTTTAAGTGAAACTTGTGTATCTGTTTTCATCCTTTTCAATATACATTTTTGTAGATAACCTTTTTAAAATAATTATTGCTCTTAGTTTTCAATAGCTCTTCGTGAACTAAACTCTGGAAAAAGTCTGCGTGTAGAATATATATATATATAACAAGAAGAAAATTCAGTCATCTAAAGGGTTTCTTTCTCCTTTTATTCTTGCAAAGAGAAAAATGAATCTCCTTGTGTAGATCTTTTAAAGTACATTGTTATAAAATTACAGAATGCTTTAGCTCTCGAGGGCCATGGCCCTTTCGTCTGGAAAGGAGACGGTAGCCCTCGAAATCTATAGAAGTCTTTATATTCATAATAATACACTTCAGAAATTCACCAAATAATGGTCTTTCTGGCCTCTTATTTGTCAAAATGTGATTATTCTTTATGTCATTATTATTATTATCATAAAATAATTACCTGTCGATAAAAAAGAAAGGGGTCTAGTATTTGACCAAGCAACTCATGAAAGGGAAAACTTAGGCCACATCGCTAAAAAAGTTTTTCCATATAACTGCTTTTATCTATTATGACCTAAATTACGGGAACCTTGAAAATTCAAAAGGTACAACAACTTTTATTTGTCTTCAGCGAAGGTTTTCGCTCTTTTTCGGCCTATATCTGGGTGTTTAAGAAACCACTGTGCGATCCAAAGTTTACAAAGTATAGCAGATTTATTCTGAAATTGCATAATTGTTGAGTTTCCAAATTATAGTAACTGTTAATGTGCCTATACAGCCAAACATCACGGTAATATAAGAGAGGACCGAGAGCTTGTGGTAAGACTTGCTCGCCCCGGGCTGGACGACGTCAGGTCCAAACGTCGAGTTTATTACCAGTATCAGATCCTTATAACAGTTAATATTAATAAGTGTATACACAGTGCAATTTCATTATAGCGATTATATATTTTGACGAAATGTCAATGTCGCGTTGGAAGTTTATAAAGTGTAATTACTTATTTGAACTCTTCATTACACGCTGTTGAAATTACATTACACACAGCTGAAATTAGTAAATGGTTATATTTTCATTTTAGAGATTATATATTTTGACGAAATGTCAATGTCGCGTTGGATGTTTATTAAGTGTTAAAGGGCACAAGAACATCGATTTAAGCCTAAAGAATTTTGTTGTAGTTCAGAATTAACAGCAGAATTGCTTACATTGTCACTATCATCGTCATAATTCCCACCACCGTCTTCACCATTATTTTTCATGTGTTCATCTGTACTCATTATCGTTATCCTCTTGAGCAAATGCCCTCGTCACGTTTTCCCTTATTTTCGTTACCTTCGTGGCATATTTCATCATCCGTCACCATAATCTTGTACCTATTTGAGTATGTCGCAGGGACGTCGAGAGTGATCATCATCATCATTTTTATCATCATCATCGTTTTAATGAACATCTTATGACCTCACAATCTTCAATGACATATGACGACACTGACAGAGGGCAATTATTGTCGGCATCTTCAGATGATCTCGCACACAACCCGGTTATTAGCGAGAGAAAGAGAAATGACATTAAAAGCCATTTTTATCGACGTTGAGACACTGTCCCGATGAGCTTGGTAAGGGTTTCTTAAAGTCCCATTAGGACACGGTAAGGCTTTCCTAAGTCCCATTAGGACACGGAGGTATACTAATGTCCCAGCAAGGCTCGAAAGATATATGAGCATAAAACTGGGAAATGGAGGGCATTCCTAATCTCTATCAGAACAGAGTTTTACCTCGCTGAACAACCCACTTAAAGTACTGAGGGTATCCTGGCGTCCCCTTAGTATACGAGAGGGTGTCCAAAAACAGCTGGGACTCTGAAGAAATTCATTGTCCATTTGGGACACATCCCATAGAACTTTAGGATGTGGAGAATATCTAATAGCAATTTGGACTCTTAAGAAACTTCAGTGTCCATTTGGGACACATGCCATAGAACTCTTTTGGATACGGAGAATATCTAATAGCAATTTGGACTCTGAAGAAATATCATTGTCCATCTGGGACACTTACATCCCATAGAACTCCTTAGGACATGGAGGACGCCTAAGAACAATTAGGACTCAGAAGAAATTTATTGTCCATTTGGGACACTTACTGTACATCCCATAGAACTCCTTAGGACATTGAGGACGCCTAATAACAATTAGGACTCTGAAGAAATTTCATTATCCATTTGGGACACTTATTGTATATCCCATAGAACTCCTTAGGACATGGAGAACGCCTAATAACAATTAGGACCCTGAATAAATTTCATTGTCCATTTGGGACACATCCTACAGAAAACCAGTAGGTCTCTGAAGAAATTTAATCGTCCATTTGGGACACTCTCACCCCCAAGAACCAAAGAGGAACGAAATATAAAGATGGAAAGGAGCGCTAAAGTCCTTTAGGACACAAAGCTATCCCATCGTCGTATTATGATGACGAAGGACTCGAACAAGTAAATCCCTCTGTGAGTGATGTCAGGCTGCGTGACATCACCGATGAAAATTACAAGAGCCGAGTAGTGATTGCGCATAACGATTGGGAGAGTGAGAGTAAAAGTGAGAGTGAGAGTGATGGAAAAATGAAAGTTCTGGTTTTTGTGTGTTTCTGATGTCATGAGTGTCATAATCCTCTTCAGTATTTGTTTACGGGGACCTTGCTGTACTTTTTCCAGGCCTGTTTCTTTTTTTTTTATTTTATTTTGAAAGCTTGCAAAGGATCATTTTGTTTGTTCAAAAGAGTGAAAATGAGTATTTTATTTTTGCTTATTAAAAATCAGATCTTCATTCTATGTCATAAGATAACTTTAAAGTCTCAAAAGAATGAATTTATACCTTTCAAAAGAGGAATATAAAGTTTTCAAAAAGAAAAACTTTAAAGTCTGCCAAAAGGTTGATTTCATAACTTCTTTAAGATGAAGTTTTTGTAGTTTTAAAATAGTTATCTTAAATAAAGTTTTATATTTCCTTGAAATAAGACATTTTATCAAGGAGTATTTTGGGTAGAGGTACATGCAATTGTTTTTCAAAAAAAAGAATTTATAGTTTCTAAAAGGAAACTGTACAGTGTTTCGAAGTACAGAATTCACATTGTTTCGATATGTTTACTTAATAGCATCTAAAACTTGTCGCGTGTGATTTTATGGTTTGATAGTACATTAGATTTCTAAAAGGAGGACTTTTGTTCGTTTTCGTCAGAAGGGGGAATGTATGTTTGTGAAAATGGGGACTTAAATCTATGGCCTTTATAGCTTGTTAATGGATGAATTATTTTTGAAGAGGATGATTTTATAGATTCGAAAAGTATGACTTCACTGTTGCAAAGATTACTCCAAAACTTCGTTTTTTTAAATACAGGCTCTATATTTTTATTTTAAATAATTTTATTAATCTTAAAATGGCTTTAGCTTTTTTACTTTTAGCACCGGGCGCATACATTTTTCAAGAAGGGTTTGATGTATCTTTAGGTGGGATGGTTCATTCTTTGCAGGAGAAGCATTAGATTTAAATAAATGAGGATTTTTTTCACAATTTTTACATGGAAACTTCATATCAGTTTTTTAGTACGCACCATTAACCTCTGAAAAGGAAGACATTTTAGTTATACAGAGTCGTCCTTCACAGACCTTTAAAAGCGAAAGTTACGGTTTTTAAAGGAAAGATTCAAGAGTTAAAAAAGAAAGCTGTGTATATAGTTTTTAAAGGAAAGACTCAGGAGTTTACAAAAAAAAAAGATTGAGTAATTTTCAATAGGAAGTCCTTTATTATTTCTTTAAGAAAAGAAAAAAATAGCAGACCTTTAAATGAGGAAAATTACGGTTTTTTAAATGAAAGATTCAAGAGTTAAAAGAGAAGGCTATGTATATAGTAATTAAATGAAAGGCTCAGGAGTTAAAAAAATTAGTAATTTTTAATAGGAAGTCTTTTATCATTTCTTTAAGAAAAGAAAAAATACCAGAAAATTGCTGATACATTTTTTATTACCCTCCTCGCAAAGGCGTGTCTGCAAGGTGATTCAAGTCACAGTACAAGCATTAGGGCCTTTTTACGACTACAAATGATACACTTTAGAAGAAATAAGAACCATCACGGAACAACAGCTGCCGACATTCTGGATCTCTCTCCTGATTCCTCGTTCTCTGATTGTTTTATTTCCATTTGGATGTGGTTTTGGATGCGTGTGCTGTAACCATGCAAGGATATATACATCAAAGGATATTGTTTGTTCTACTTATTTGTTCTACTGTTTGTTGCATAGCTGTTTCGATTTCTCCCAACAGGGGGCGTATGTGTATCGTGATTTTGTATCTTGATTTTGTAAAACTGAGTTTAGCAAGAAATTTCTCTGGACTACTTCTTACTTCGTTTCACTTTCGTTTTGATACAT
>NC_089742.1:45478012-45480512 GCF_040412425.1 Macrobrachium rosenbergii | reverse complement strand
CAATCTAAAAAAAGAAGGAAAGAAGTGTTTGGGCGAACGATCCTTTTAGAAATGAGCTGCCATTCTGAGACTGATGGCATGCTGAGTTATTACATTTTATCTGTCAACATTGTTGTTGCTTTGTATTTGGTTCGATGTGGCAGCCTTTTTTTCCATACTATTCAGCCAACTGGAGGCTTTTCGTATTTGTTTGAATCCCGTCTGATGAACTAATAATGTTATGCTTTGATACTTCAGAAAGATAAAATAAAGTCTTAAGCAAGTGGAGTAAAAAAATAAAAATGAACAGATGCTTGAACACAGTCCAACTTTTATCTCGCAGTTACCCCATCAAGTAGGTATTATGTTATGCTCTGTTTGCTTATTTGCCTGTTCGTTTATTTATTTTTCTCTCTCTCTGTTTGTTCGTCTGTTTGTTTACAGGATTGCGCAAGGAATTTATTTATGGAGTTTTACGAAAATTTTGCTAAAAAGATGACCTCAGGACTGGTAACAACTGATTACATGTGGGAGACAGGAAAGTTGTTTATATGGGAAACTGGAGATTTTTGAGTCTGTATTGCTTAGCTTTGCTTTAATTATTCCAAATATAAGAAACAGAAATCGTACACACCATTACCGTAGATTCGGTGACAACCGACTATTACCTCTGCAAAGAAAGTTTGACTAGGGGTGATGTCTGCTCTTGATCTGTACGACTTCGTTTGAATCCAGATGACCGAACGTTCCTGGTAGTTGATGAAGAATATGTTCTCATGGGAGGGGGTCCGGTCGTTGACGTTGCCGGTATGCGCTCAAATATTATTCTTCAGTTTTCCCTCTCGTTGCAAAATATGTTCTTGTACTTCCTTATATCTCTTGACCTTTATGCTTGCGTTCATGTTCCATTTTAATGTTATTATTTTCGTGTACTTTCATTTGTAAATTCCATTTATACACACATGTATATATATAAATAATAATATATATATATATATATATATATATATATATATATATATGTATGTATACATATATATAATATCTATATACACACGCTAGACTCATTCATGTATCTGATAACAAATCATTTATTCATGATAATTTAGTAACGGCGTTTTCTTCGTTCATAAGCCTTTGTTAACAAGGCCTTTTGATTAACATGTCTTTAGCACCAAGACCTCATATACTTTGGTCTCCGATGACAATGCCCTTTAGTCTGTTGAACTTACGAGGGATAATGCCTTTTTATCTAAGGAACTTCAGAGACCACAAAAGACTTGGAATTCAGCTTGTTGAAGTACCCAAAGGTATTTAAATATTCTAGATCTATTTCCCTCCGTCTTTTGACAACGTAAATCCCGAAGACTGAATGATCAGGAAACGAAAATTTGAACTTTGTTTGAGATAACTTTAAATTTCAGCGTTTTCATTGATAGTGTGAAGGTTCCTTCAGCTTGTCTTTAATCTTCATTGCTTCTTAGGAATTAAAGAAGAAGAAAAAGATATTTCACTTTGTGAAACATTGCAGCCAAATATTTTTATTTTATTTACATTTTAGAAAGTACTGTATCAGCTTTTAAAAATATAGCATTAAGAAATAAAGTTGTAACTAAAATTCACTGTGGTCTTAGCTCTAAGAATTAAATTTCTACTTAGGTTTCCTACATTTTCTTAATAAGTAACTTTTGGCTTATATGATACATTTAAATGTACGCCCCCTTCAACTTGATATCAACGAAGTAGAAAGTTACACACGTCATTCAACTATAACCAGTATTTCTCCTTTCTCTTTAACGGTCGAGTAAAGTTATGCATGCTAAGCAAATTGGGATTTCTTTCGAAGTGCTTGCGCAAGCTGACCTGTTGACTCAAGTGACTAAGACCTGATAGATTCTACCATGGCAAAGCGAGCCTTTACCCGCTTTATTCATATCCTGACGGTTGTCACGTACATTGTTAATGCCTCTGGAAAATAGTGGAATATTCCAGCAGCAAATGTCTAGATTTATGGTTATAAATCTGGAGCGAAAAATACAGGGACTATCCGATAGATATATATATATATATATATATATATATATATAGTATTATATATATATATATATATATATACTCTACAGAGTGGTTCTCCTCCAGATTTATAACTAAATCTAAACATTCATTAAGAGGATATTCATATCTGTTATATATATTCCACTATCTATATATATATATATATATATATATATATATATATATATATAATATATATATATATATATATATAATAATACTGCTGTATGTATGTATGTATGGATGGATGTATATTAAGTGTCATAGCTCCTCTCTGATGCATTGCACCCTTTTGTATTGGTGCAGTTACTTTCGAGGATGAAAATTTCTAAGATTCTACAATATATTCGTATGAACTTAACATTTTTTTCCACTGTCCACTATAATCATTCCATTCTTGTGATACAAAAGATTGAAAGAAAGTTAAGTGTACACGGAGGGAAAGGTAGCAGTGTACTTTACCACT
>NC_089742.1:45460512-45473012 GCF_040412425.1 Macrobrachium rosenbergii | reverse complement strand
ACGTCATGCTTTCATAAACATGCATTTAAACAGATGTACGTAAATATAATACATACATACGTACATTGCCTGTCCATGTATACGTACATACACAGTATACACACACACACACATATATATATATATATATATATGTGTGTGTGTGTATATATATGTGTATATATATAATTTTAAGATGTATGCACGTAACATGTATACATGGGTGTATGAGCGCGTGCATATAAATGCACCTGTGTTTGCAGTGCGCATAAGGACGAAGTCCGAGAGCGAATCGCCCTTAACCATACAGCGCCCAGCATTTGCATAAAAGCAATCCACTAAATATTTCACTACAAACCTTCTGATTAGCGTCTCTTTGTTAAGAACTGTAATTACGCCCATTACCATTATCTGAGTTGTACCTGTAATTGCCGTTCTCGACCAGTGCACCGAGGGTTTTTATTTCCATGAATCGCTGTTAATGATTTGTGTTACATGGGGCCCACAAGAAGTTTCTGTATGACCTGGCAATAAAATAGAAACTGGTTACTGATCTCAGGAATGTGTGACTATAGAGAAAGCAACACAGTACAATATACGTACAAACATTACGTACACATTGGTGCTTTACACACAAACACACATATATATGTATATATATATATATATATATATATATATATATATATATATATAGAGAGAGAGAGAGAGAGAGAGAGAGAAAGAAGAGAAGAAGAAAGAAAGAAAATAATATATTATACATAAAATATATATGTATATATATATATATATATATATATATATATATATATATATATATATATATATATATATATATATTTTCTCAAGTCTTCAGGGGTGAGGCTGCTGATCCACATGGTTGTTCTTGACTTCACCAGATACTGATACCCTTTACAATTAGGGTGACTGGTGGACGCTAGGGTGGTAGCAATCATGGTCCCAACAAACGTGAACTAAGTGATATATATATATATATATATATATATATATATATATATATATATATATATATATATATATATAACTTTATTCTTTGGCTTCCAGTGCCGCTGAATTCCTGGTAATGATGAACTGGTCGCTTATCAACTCTGGTCATGTTGTTGCAGTGCCGCAACAATATCCTGCTCCGTAAGTTTGCGTAGGACTTTGATATTTAAGGCACGAAGAGTATTCTAAAGTATAGTATCATAATCACTACTGTACATATTCCCTAAGCCCATAAACTCATTTCTGGGACATCATCATTATCCTGGAACAGAACGTTAAGACAATTTCTGCCAAGGCATTTGTCTCGAGTTGATTTCTTTGCATCTTTCCCGGAAGAGCTGCCATGCACAAAGCATCTTTGATATTAACTTGATGCTGGAAGCTAAACACAAGAAAGGAATTTGACAAAGTTTCTCTAAAAGTTGAAGGGTAAACACTTCAGTTCCAGGGGTTAATAAACTGGGCACATCTGGTAGCAAGCACACAAAGATATATTGCCGTTTACAAGGTCACTTGTGGGAACAGAAGCTCAACAGTTGTCCAACAAGAGAACAACCGTAGAGCCTACAGAAACCCCTTCTCCTCTAGATTAACCTTCGCTGACAGAGTAAAGTAAGGGTTGAAAGCCACTAAAGTCATCCAAGTATTTACTTGTGAATCGTACCATACATGTAAATACTGAACATTACGTAGTGCTCTCACATTTTAAATTTGTGCACAGGACAGTGTTAATTCGTGTGACCCTGAGGACTTGTCACAGTCTTACACTGTTGCACATTCCTTATCTTTTTGTATCTCTACTCAGACTTTTTCTCTACCCCTTTCAAATTCTTTAAGGGTTGGCTCTGCAAAATGAGCCCGCCCACCGAATCTGCATTGGAAATTTGGCTCGCCTGTGCTTCGTACCTGTGAATGTGTCACGGTGGTTTTCTGCAGCATCAGCGTCGGCAGAGCGTGATTCGCCATAATCATCTTGTTGCCTATTCCACGATGGACCTTAAAGATTTAGCGAGTGTGCATCAGAAAAAAATTCTACGTTTCTTTAATCTTCATTTCTTCTTAAATTATCTTGGTATCTGTATGATGCGTGACGACCAGAAACCCTTCCCCTAACCGCGCTGTTTACAGGTCACTTTTATTGAGCTTTGTTCAACTCGCCAACTTCGTCATTAATTTTGCTTCCTGCTTGGTTTCGTTTGAAAATTCTTAAGCTGTAAACTCATTTTTTTTATTTGGATACCAGAGAACGTCGGCTAGCTGGTTATATACTTTTTAATAGTTTGTCGTTAACACCACCCTCCATTTTTGCAGCAGTTACATCTATTTTGTGATGGACAGTTGTCTTACAGTAAAAGGAGTTTCTGCAACCCACTGTAATAGTTTTCTACTTGCAGAACCCATTCTAGAACATGTGAACAGCACTTTGGGATTGCCTGTCATTACCACTGTGCGTCCAATCCGAGGAAGCAATCCATTTGCTACCGTCCTGGAAAAGGAATGGACCAAAGTCAACCGAAATGTTTTCATTCCAAACAACCTGGAATTGATCTAGATGACCAAATTATCTATTGATGGGTGCTGTTTCTAAAAAAAAAATATCAAATAATCAAATTATCTGAACACCCAAAACTGACGATTGGATTTTACGACATAAACTAGATATATATATATATATATATACTATATATATATATATATATATATATATATATATATATATATATATATATATATATATATATATATATATATATATATATATATATATATATATATATATATATATATATATATATATATATATGTGTATGTGTGTGTGTATGTGTATAATATATATATGTGTATATGTACTACTGAACCACGAAAATATGGAACGTGAAGAATATAAATAAAGACAAAATCCACGAAGGAAGAGAAAACAATGGGTGCTGCAAGTAAAAAGGACTATAAGTCGAAGGCCTTTCAGCACTCCATTGTTTCTCTTCTTCATTTTCTCTTTTATATATATATATATATATATATATATATATATATATATATATATATATATACATACATATATATATAATGTATGTATATATATATACATATATATATATATACACATATATATATATATATATATATATATATATATATATATATACTCACGCTGTCACCATATTTCTTTTTCTTTGGTGAGAAGTTTTCAGAGGGCGTGAACTTTCCGGCTCCCAGTAAGTCTTACTGAGGTAGTTACTAATCCAGATGCCTTTTTCTCTTGGCCTAGCCACCACCCACCACGTAGCTAACCAGCAAAGGACCTAATTCACAGACTTAATCCAAAGGGGCACAATGGACTCTTCGCAAGATAGAGCCACAGACTTTTTTTATGTAGGATCGATCTTGGGTGTCTCGTTGGTGAGGAAGTTATTAACCACTAAAGTACGGAGGATGACGCCACATACACATATACACAAATATGTATGTATATATATACATATATATATATATATATATATATATATATATATATACATATATAATACATACATACAGTATATATATATGTGTGTGTGTGTCTATATGTATGCCTATGTGAGTGTGTGTGTGTGTGTGTGGATTTTTATATGTAGAATGAATAAATCTTTTTTATTATTAACGGGAGTTCTGGCTATTCTAATCCGCGTTAGCAAATGGAAGAAACAAATATTCAAATTAAAGTATGAGTGACTCAGGGAAAAAATGGTCGAAGAATATCTGAATAACTGGCAGCGATGAATAAGGACGACAATGACGGAATCATTTAAAACTGGCATTATAGAAGAATCATTGAAGTTCGTGAGAGGTGTCCTTATTTGTATATTATTTTTTAAAGTTATTCGGTCTTCATTTATACACTTCACACAATAATATACTATTAAAACTGTTTTCTGTTATTCATTTTTATCAGAGATCGAAGAACGGTCAAGACAACAGTTCTCTCATGCGCAGGATTCCTCCGTGCAAAAAATCCCGTCTCCATGGGAGATAGGTACTTTTTCCTCTTCATATAAACATGGCGCATAAAGCGACTCTCTTTTTTATTTCTTTCATAATAATTGTCTACAAATAGACTTTGGATTCGATGTTGTCATCGTGATGATCAAAATGTTTTAGCAGAATGTTTTGCTATTGGGCTCTTAATTCTTTCGTATGTTTTTGTTAGAAACAAAGGAGGTCAATAGAAGGTCCATGTTTCCTCTTTTGTACTCTCTTACAAAATCAAAATAATCGTACAATATATTTAGATGGAAATGACGAAAAAATAACATTAAATTACAAGCTACACAGGCGGAATAACACGTGTAAATTAAATTTTTAAGAATGTAAAATAAATCAATAGAATTAAAATTAAGAATACTCTCGTCTCCGCTTCAATATTTTCAGTAAAGAAAACTTGAAATATTTGTAAACACAGTTCTCAACGATTTAGGATGTCATTACCCGACCTAAAAAAGTGTATATCTCTTCCGGTTACCATAGCAACCAGAACGCCAGGTAAGATGCCTGGCAGAGACCATGAAAGGTGGTGGTGGTGGTGGTAGTGGTTGAGGAAGGTGGGAAGAAGTCGTTACCACAGCAATTTATCAAGCAATCAAATTCGTTGTCTAAAGTAATATCACAATTATACCAATTAATATTTATAAGTTTCTTATCAAAACTTCAAAACAAAAATGTGATGAGTTTCATTACCATGTAAATGAGACAAAATTATCTAATGACCTTCAGACACATTATGACCACATTGTTGTACCACACTGCAAAGATTTGTTGCAGGTTTCAGTAACGCTTGGAATCCTGCATCCTATTCGCCTTCCTTCAAAGGTAAGTGACTGGATGCAAGTATAGTGATGACTAGTTCCTCGTTGGACGAGTCGGTAGAGTTCTCGGCTAGCACTGTGCTGGGCCCGCGTTCGATTCTAGGACCAGCCAATGAAGAATTAGAGGAATTTTATTTCTGGTGATAAATTCATTTCTCTCTATAATGTGGTTCGGATTCACAATAAGCTGTAGGTCCCGTTGCTTGGTAACCAGTTGGTTCTTAGCCACGTAAAATAAGTCTAATCCTTCGGGCCAGCCCTAGGAGAGCTGTTAATCAGCTCAGTGGTCTGAATTAAACTAGGTATACTTAACCTATGGTAGTGACTTCGATGAACACTAACAAATTGCAGCATACTTCTTTGGCATTCGGGCCTCATTGTGACTCTTTGCCGCTCATACTTGATTTCTAAGGTTTATTGGAGAGTTTTCTGAATTCACTTCAGTTATTTGACTTGTGTTTTGTCTTCGTGGCTTCGTTTGTCTTCCTGTTTATTCTGTCTTCCTGCTCATCTGTGTTTCGCTCTCCCTTCCTCTTCAGCTATCCATTATTCCCTTTTCTGTTAGTTCTTTTCCATATTTCTCGTCCTCCTCTTCCTTCCCCTCCTCCGAATAATCACTCTTTCTACTTCTCAATCTTCTTATTCATTTTCCCTTATTTCCTTTGATCTATTTTCCTCTTCACAAAAGATACTGACAAATCCCCTCCTCCTTCTTCACCTTCTCTCTCCATTCTTTCTCTCGTGTTCTTTTCTCTCATTTCCCTCCCGTATTTATTTCTTTCTTTCCAACTGGAAGAATGCTTTTCCCCCTTAAAGGAAGGACACCGCCTCAGGAGCTCTTTGGCGCCAGGAAGTAGTTCATCAGTGTCATCATTCCATCTTCGTCTCCCGAAAAAAGAAAAAAACTATATTTGCACTCATAGAATAATATTAGCTATTTAGGTACAGGTCAAGGAGCAGGAATTATTTTTCAGTATTATGTTTAAGTAGCACTAAATTGTAATTATTGTTCTCATTAAATTTATATATATATATATATATATATGTGTGTGTGTATGTATATATACTGCATATACATATATATGTATATATATATATTATATAATTATATACATATATATACATATATATATATATATATATATATATATATATATATATATATATATATATATATTTTATATATAGTAGATGATGACAATATTATTCTTTTGTTCGGATGAATGTAATCGTCGAAATATTGATTACCTTGTTTAGTGAAGGTTACTGAACATAGATAAACAAATATTCTATTTCACTCATTAGTAATGAGGAAAAATTAAATACAGATAAGTAATCAGTAATTGATATTTTTGTTAGACAGAAGCTACCAAAAAGTAATTAGAATTTTGGTCAGATGAGCGTTATTGGGCTGTTGAAGTTGAAAGAGTACTATTAAGTGAATTTCTCCCAGATTTCAGACATGTCTGGATACAGAAATGTCTATGAGAAGAACTGCCAAAAATTAGAAGAAAATGGGAACTGAGGAGGGAGGAGGGGAGGAGGAGGAGGAGGAGGAGGAGGAGGAGGAGGAGGAAGGGAGGTAAATAGACGAGAAGCAGGATGGGATTTCCGACCACAATTGAAAAGGATAGGATTTTAGATGAGAACGAATAAGAAAAGAAATAATGATAACAAAATTAATGGAGTAGGAATAGGAAGACGGTGAGTGAGAATGGTAATGGTTGCTGATGGTGTTGTTGTAGTAGTAATTACAATATCTTTAGAAAGTGTCTGTCATGAATATGAAGTAATCCAAGTTCCTTCTTTAAAAGTTCTGCAAAAGAAGTTTAAATAAAACAAAAAATGACAATACTCTTCCATTTCAATTCCCTTTTATTTTCCCCTGACCTTTTACCTTTGGTTTTATCACTCAGCCATGAAGAGCAAAGCACCCAGACTTTTCATATGTCACACTGTGAACGAATTGTTAGTACAGTACGTAATATTACTCAACACCCAATGGTGCCCTTCAACAGAGTTTGTTAAGTGTACCTTTGTTTAACCCATACCACTGAGCTGATGAACAGCTCTCCTGAGGGCTGGCCCGAAGGATTAGACTTATTTTACGTGGCTAAGAGCCAATTGGTTACCAGCAACAGGACCTACAACTTATTGTGGAATCCGAACCACATTATACCGAGAAATTAATTTCTATCACCAGAAATAAAATCCTCTACAACTACTCTTTATTCCCTCGTGTCAGGTAACCTGAAAACTCCTTCTACTGCTGCTATCACCCACTACTACAAGCAATAATAAAAATAATAATCACAAGGCAGACACCTTTCTTACAACTTATTTACCACTTCTACTACTACTACCAATAATATAATAATAATAATAATAATAATAATAATAATAATAATAATAATAATAATAATGGAGAAGCAAATCCACAGTTATGTATATGTACATATATTTAAAGATAAATCAATATAAATCAAGATAAATCTATGTTGATTTATCTTTAAATATACCAGTATGCTATATACATACGTGTGGATTTAACTTCTCCACCACAGAACTCATGCTACTATGAGTATTTTTTAATAACAATAATAGCGACGCCCACCGCTCAAAAAATACAGCCGAAGGCCACATGGACCCAGACCATGAGGTTACGGTCAGTGAGAAAGAAAAAAAAAGAATTAAAACAGTCTTGTCATGACCGTGCGCTCTTCCTTGCCACTCAAAAATATCCTCTTCGCTAAAATTAGAGAGAGCGAAAACAGGCAAAGGGTCAATGCCTTATTAAACAGGGATCGGGAAAAACCTTTGATGAAGATAGGAATAAAAAGGACTCCTTGATTGACATGTCATCAGAATAATGTAAAAGTGTTTTGGGTGAAGAAGGAGCTGTCGTTTTCCCAGGGAAGAAGAGGAAGAAAGGAGGGAAGACGATCGCGAGGAACGGTTGGCGATGACACCATCACTCCCAAACTTGAGGAGAGAGAGAGAGAATGGCCCCATCACTCCTGTTACTGAAGTGGCAGAGAGAGAGAGGGAGGATGACCCCATCACTCCTGTTACTTAGCAGAGAGAGAGAGAGAGAGAGGGATGACCCCATCCTCCTGTTATAAGCAGAGAGAGAGAGAGATGACTTCATCACTCCTGTTACTTAAGTGGCAGAGAGAGAGAGAGAGAGATGGCCCCCATCACTCTTACATTTACTTAAGTGGCAGAGAGAGAGAGAGAGAGAGAAACAGGGAGAGAGCGAGAGAGATGACCCCATCACTCCTGTTATGGCAGAGAGTGAGGAGTAACTTTTATCTTTTTAAGATCATTGTACAAGGACTTTTAAAAGGATATAAATATATTTATATACCTTTTAAAGAGGACCCAACCAACGTCACGTTTCGTAAAAAGAATGATCAGGCAGAAGTCTTTCCACGTGACTTTTCCCTCCCTCCTCTCTCTCTCTCTCTCTCTCTCTCTCTCTCTCTCTCTCTCTCAGTATTTTTACTTTCCTGCTTTTGTTTCCTTTTTCTCAGGCAGAAATGAATCCTTATTTAGACAGAGACCGTTATGAAAAAAACCAATAACCGTTTATTTCATTTGGGAAGATATTTCTTCTTTTCTCTTACAGCCTGGGAACGTAGGAAGAGGAATGTCATTTAACAAGCTTTCTGAGAAATTATAAAATTTGAAGGAAAAGTGGAGATATTATATATATATATATATATATATATATATATATATATATATATATATAAAAATGTATGTATGAATGTATGTATGTATGTATATATAATGTATATATGTTATATCTATATATACATGTACACATATATAAAGATAGATAGGTGGACACAGCTAACAGCGAATTTACGTTGAATATGTGTTTATCATGAAATATTTTCACCTTAGAAGCTCTTGAAAATTTACAGAAAACCGCTAGCTGGAGCTTGAGAAAATTTTTGAGAATGATTATGGTATGTGTATGCATCTATTTATGTATTTCTTTGCGTGTACGGAAAGCATGCGATGTATTTATGAATGGACATGTGTTATTTTACATTTTATATGTCCATCCATATATAAATAGTTTCCTTTTTTTAGAGCACGTAACTAAATAAGCAATTAGTGTACGTATGCTTATATATCGCTCGTTCATTCTCATCTAGATGTATGTATGTATGTATGTATGTATGTATGTATGTATGTATGTATAACATGTATGTATATATAACCAAATGCACAATAAGTTCAGTTCACATCACTTGGACAAAGGTGGCTTTTGAACTAGTTGCCAGATCCTCTTTCACTCCTTTGATATTTTTGTGGCTATCACCGTAAATTGCTTGCTTGCAAACATCACGCTAGTAATAATTCTCTCTCATACCGAAGGCAATTTCTTTTTATGACTTAAAATGCTCAACCTGCGCGCTGTAAGTTGGTCCACAAAGATCAGTTACAGTAACACTGCATGAATTCGTCTTAAGGTATCTTTCTCTGTTAGTCTGTCTTGATTTCCTTCTCTCAGTCTTGATTTATTTTTACGTGGTGTACACCTCAGCCTGTTCCTTCTTAGTTTAGTGCACTTCCTATTCATCTCTCTCTCTCTCTCTCTCTCTCTCTCTCTCTCTCTCTCTCTCTCTCTCTCTCTCTCTCTCTCTCTCCCCCTTCTTCTTCTTCTTTTTCGGTTTATCATGCACTTACATCCTCTTCTCGTTTTCCAAAACCTTATCTTCAACACGATTGGCTTCTAATCTATTACAGCTTATGGTTCTTCATTCTTCTTCTCAGGCTTTTTGTCTTTATTTCTTCTTCTTCCTGCTTCTTCCGTTCCTTCTGCTACCCACCCTCCTATTTTCTTTAACTCTTCTCTTGTTCCTTCAGCTGAGCTGCCTTCTGCTTTCCTTATCTTATCCCTTCTCTTGGTTCCCTTTCTACGTCCCTTCTTCTTTGTCTCTTCACTCCTTCTTGGTCTCATCATTGTTCCTCCTCTTCCTCCCTCACCACTATCTTATTTCCTCTTTTCCATTCTCATTACTTCCTATCCTCATTCTCACTCTCATAGGTTGCATCATATTATTCCCCAAAATAACTCCTGAGGAGGTGGAATAAGGAAGGGGTTTAATGGAGAGGGGGGAAGATGGAAAGAGCTAATATACATTACATCCTCTTCTTTCCCGTAATAAACCAGATCTCAGGATTTGTTCTGAGGGTTAAAAATGCGTTTCTCTGTTTTCGTTTGATTGCTGCAAGAGATTTGCTCGTTCAGCAGTCCTGAACGCAGGTTTGGCTCTATTAAAGTTGCTCTTAGGCTGTTGCTATATTCGTCCCTAGTTATCTTTCTGCGGCTGTTCGTGTTCACTTTCTTGTTATTGCAGTTATCTGTTTCTTGGTGATAGTCATCATCACCATTTTTTCCCATCCTTCGTTTTGTTATTTCCACGGCTGCCATTATTGATATATCACTGTCTTAATTTCTTCCTCTTTTTTGTTTTTACTGCTGTTCCATCAATTTTCTTACTCCTCTTCTCCTCTTTATTCCTTTTATTCGTATTACTTATCACGACATTACAAATTCCACCTCATGGCTTAACCACTAAAAGTCATCATCCGAGTTCATCACGGTCCATCTCTAAGTTTTCGCACAGGATGTGGAAATCAGAGAAAGACCTCTGTTACAAGCATTTCTTGTCGTGGAGTGTAGACCACGTGCTTTGCGGCTTCGCGCCATGATTCCAGGACAAAAAGGGATGGAGCACCGCATCACGTTCTAATCCGGCGGTTTTCTTTAGGGGCAAAACTCATCCCGGGATTATGATTACGAATATTTGAGGTTGCGTTTTCGTCTCTCTTGATGGAACTTACGCTTCTGTATCCTTGAAATGGAACATATATCAGCCCAGGAGGTGTTAAGATGAAACCGCAAATATCAAAATGGCTCTGCAGCAACATCGCTCGTTTCTAGCTTTAAAGCAGCTTTTTGGCGTTTTCCCTCCCGCGCGTCGTAAATTTTCGATGCTGTTGGTTCCAAGGGATGGTGTTGTTTCTTTTACGAAGTGTAAATATGTTTCAATATTGAGTGCTGTTTATTACAGCAATAGCGTTCATGTATCAATTTTGGTGTTCATTCCTTACGTTGACGTGAGCTGTCAAAATGAATGCAGCTCTTTGCAGCAAAAGCACGAATGTGACTAAATCGCTAATTTTCCTATAGCAACGTACAGAGAATTTGTGACCAAACTGCGTGCGGCTCAAGTGTGAATGAGCAGGAAAATTAAACGCTGCTCATATAGTAGTATATAGTAAATTGGTCGTTGTTCTTATAAAACAATAGTTTGAGAAAAACCAAATTTGAGTGTCACTTGCTATAGGTCTGAAGAATTGATAGCCCTATTTAAAGCAGTGGTATGGAAGCCCGTGTTGTTCAGTTAGTAATATTGTGAGCATGTGGCATATTTAGTGTTGTCATTTACAGAAAATTATGGTGAAGTACGTTTGACCAAGAATTTTTGTTTTGGTTTACAGTAATGGCGTGAATCTAACTAATCTGGTGCTGTTCAGTTGCAGTAAATTATGTGACTGTGTAAGAATAAACCGAGTGCTTTCAGCAAAATAACACGAGCGTGATCAGTTTAAATGCTGTTCTTAGCAGCAATATAGGTTAAATGAGTGGCTAATTATTCTTGTTCCCTGTGCCCGTAACAGGCACATTGAGAAGTTGTTCATTAGAGCAAGTTGGAAAGACCGAGTGCAGTTTGTTGCAGCAAAAGTGAGCAAATGTCCAAGCTGGTGCACCATTCACCTAAAGTGAATCCGCGTGACCAAAGTGAATACTGTTTTTCACAACCAGTATAGTGTAAAGTGTGGCCTCTCGAGACCGAGGAGGTGAAAAATGCTGCGCTCTTCCTCAGGGAAGAATTCATTGGAGGTGTGAAGGGACATCACTGACCTCCCACTAATGATCGGCCTCTTTGATAAGGTGGGTCCTTTGAGGACTCAAAGGACACCACTGAGTCTGGCTTTGTGTCACTGCCTTCTAAGCCTGGCTTTTCGTCACCTCCTCAAGGACCCAAGGTCAGCCCCTTTCTGCTGTCACCTCGTTAACGATGTGTACGGATTTCTCCTATGATGGGTTCACAATTTTTTGAGCTTGTGATATGGAATAAACCACCGCGGTGTTGTTTTATTAATTGTATTCTCTGAAGACTACTTCTCTCTCTCTCTCTCTCTCTCTCTCTCTCTCTCTCTCTCTCTCTCTCTCTCTCTCTCTCTCTCTCTCTCTCTCTCTCTCTCTCTCTCTCTATATATATATATATATATATATATATATATATATATATATATATATATATATATATATATATATATATATACATATATATATATATATATATATATATTATATATATAATATATATATATATTATATATATATATGTATATATATATATATGTATATATATATATTATATATATAATGTGTGTATGTATATATATACTGTATATATATATATATATATATATATATATATATATATATATATATATCTCTATATATATATATATATATATATATATATATAGAGTGTGCGTGTGTATGTGTACATATACGTGTATTGCAATACCAACATAATATTTAAATTTGCAAAGTAAAATCTTAGTTTTAAAGTAACA
>NC_089742.1:45435512-45448012 GCF_040412425.1 Macrobrachium rosenbergii | reverse complement strand
GAAATTGTTTTTGGTAAATCTTTTGTGTATTTTTGTGTGTTCTTGTGTTTACAATCTCTTAATTTTTCACATTTTATATAGTTGTGATTTAACAATTATTTACATAGCAATTAAGTATTTGTTAATAGTTTAACATTGCATACTTGGTTTAATTTTCATTTACTAAGATTTTCTCTTCAAATCTTCAGTAATTCTTGATAATTTAAATTTTGCTTGATTGATTTAATTTCTTGATAAATTAACCTTTGTAATTTAACTCAAGAATAAATTAAATTTTGCATTGTTTTCAAGTAAAAGTAAGTTTTTGCAGATTGTGAATTCTAATTATATATTTTGAATTTAAAAATAAACTCTTGTATTCAAAATTTATAAAAACAGTGCTTAATTTATTGACCACCAGCGAATAGGATTAATTCTGTGCATAAGGCTAAGTAATAGACATGTTGTGTTCCTTTAGTTTTGCTGAAGTGAATTAAGACAGGGAAACAGTTAAAGTTGTTTGATGGATTGATGCCCTTTTACTTTTGTATATATCTGGTTTAATTGTTGATACCTCACACTTATTGTGATAAACTCAGTCTGATTTTTCAGGTGATTAATAAGCTTCTTTAAAGGATAACTGTTACCTTTAGAGTACTCAGTCGTAATTTTTATTGTTATGAGAGTTCAGGTATCTAGCTGAAGTGAGGTAAATTCTTGAATTCTGTGATTAGTTGTGTAATAACCAGGTACTTGGAACACTTGGTGACAATAAATATAAATATAATATATATATATATATAAATATATATATATATATATATATATATATATATATATATATATATATATATATATATATATATATATATATATATTCGACAAAATACGTTGGCGCCAGTCAGAAACCATTAGCATATAGAAGGACAGGGTGACAAGGAGATAGCCGATCATCAAAAGGTGATACATTTATTGCCGACGCGTTTCGTAACAACATAGTTACATCATCAAGGCTAAAAGAGAAAACAACACAAATTAAAAACACATGGAATATAACTTTGACTTTAAGAGTCTCAACAATTTTGATGACCGGCTATCTCCTTGTCAAATATGTCCTTTTTGATGTTGTGGCTATCTTGTTGCCAACTTGTCTTCTTATATATATATATATATATATATATATATATATATATATATATATATATATATATATATATATATATACATATGTATATATATATGCCCTATATATAATTCTTACATATATGTATACATATGTGCTTACTATATATATGCTTTTTATATGTAATAAAGATAGTGTATATATATGAATATAATATATATATTTATATGTATTATATATACATGTCATATATGTATATATACCTGGTATACGATATAGGATAAAGTCTATCATATATACATACATATATATGTCGTTTTTATATATATATATATTAGAGCTGGAATGATATCCTCACCATATAGCCAAGTGGGCAATATATCTGAAAATACAGGTATATGTATGTACGAGAGGTGATAGACTATTTATACATATGTGTAGATAGGTATTTATATATGTGAATATAAATGGTTCATTTATATATATATATTCACTGGCTCTTCAATTTCTTTTATTTGGATACACTGTTTGTATATTACAAGCATATCCAAATAGCGAAGATATATATATGTTAAGAGGGCATTATTATATTAGAATTACATGCATATATGTAAAAGTGACCATTAGATTCTACATATATATATATATGCTTTTTAGCTACAAAGTTTTTCAATATAAAAAAATTTCTTTGAATTCAGTGGCTTTTTGATTGTTGATCAACTTTTTCTTAGTTTTTAGTACTTTCCAAATCTTTACGTTCGTCAAAGTGTAACTGATGGATAAAGAAATTAGATTGACTTTGTCCCATTTACTGAAAACACAGCACCATATTTGTTCCTGTTAGCCTTGATATTGCCTCTTCAAAGTGTGACATTTTCTGTTGTTTAGATTTAGCTGGTGTTCTATGGCAAAACTCTGCTCAAGACTTTGGCTTTTGTTGTTTTAGATTTAGCTGGTCTTGTTTAAGGGCTTTGCTTTAGAATTACATATGTGTCTACATTAAATGTTGTTGTTTCAGATTTAGCTGGCCTTGTATAACAAATTGATTTATTGGCACAATGTATTTAGGGGCATTTTATCAAATGAGTTTGAGATGTAACTTAGATGAAAACCTTTTTATGAAATCTACAATGAAAGTGATTTTTGGGGGAAACAGACCCATTTTCTTTAAGTTTTTCATTTAAATCGTGCGGAAGAAAGTCCAAAAAATTTTGCTGTAAATACCTTAAATACAATACAATCAAATCAAAGGCAAAAATTATTTTAATTGTATTTAAGTTGCACAAAAATGTCATTACAAAAAGATTTACAATAATTAAATTTTTAGATGAGTTATTTGCTCGATCCAGTGCTGGATTGATACTGGCCGCCTACAAGATGGGAGCGATGGCTCATCTGCTTCCAGTTGAGCTTAAAGGGTCGAGTCTTTGTAATAAAATGCAGACCGATTCTGCTGGATTAGTCGGTGGAGATCATTTGCTCAGTCTACAGATGATGTTGGTATTCTCCACTAGTTCCTGAGTCGTCGGTTTTCGATTGTTTGATCGACGTAGTGTTGGTGGATGGCTCCGTTATTACTGTGGGCCTGAAGTCATCTCTTTTAACGCTGTAGAACTGTCAACAGAAGGTTTTATTCGGAGGACTAGCACATCCTCTCAGGGCAAGTAAAACGGTAAACGGCGTTGTTTTCTTTGTTTTTTAGTTTGTTGAAACCTCCATGGAAGCAGAATTCGGAACAGGACGCGAACTTGGAGCCAGAGATGAAGGGGCAAAGAGTCTGTTGATTATGCTGGAAGATCGCCTTGCAGATGGCTCTTCAAACCTTTGCATATTCAGTCCGATGATAAAGCGATGTTTTTATCATTGTTGTTCTGGTTTCATTGTTGTGAATTGTATCAGTTCTCCTTCTTGTTACAGGATCTTGAACCAGAGATGAGCTTATCCTGAAAACCGTTGAAGGTCAGGAGTTCACTTTGCAGCCCATTGATTTGCAGGCATGTCTCCCGCCTTTAGGGTCGGGGTGGAAAGTATTATAAGCCATCTTGATAAGATCAACCACTGACCGCTTCTAGACTTGATAAGATGGGACTGCAAACATTGACTGTGGTAAGAAAGGTCACTTGCAGTGGTGTGCAGGTCAAAGGGAAGCCACTGTCTCCTCAGAAGAAGAAACGAATAATAAAAGCACGTTGAAGCCTTCAAAGCAGAATCTATATCGTGTCATTGGAGATGTTTACAGCAACTGTGCATCATCACGTCCAACCCCTCAGATTTTGCATCAGTACCACTCACCCCAAAGGATCAAGTTCAGTTATGTGGACACCTGACTCTGGAGTGGAGACAACTGTGATAGGACTTGAGATTGCTAAATCTCTTGGAATTCATGAGAGTTCACTGGATAAATCATATGGGTGGTCTCATTGCAGCAGATCGTCGACCTCTCACTAACATGGGGTACTTTTGAGGCTTTTTTAACTTTGGGAATAAGTGCGACAACAGTTGTGTCAGTCGTCAAGGAAGTGAAAGGTGCACTTTGATTTTTTGATTGTGTAGCACTGGGAATATTACCAGAAAACTTTCCAGCGCAAATACAGCATGTTACATGTTCAGTGTCGCAACCACATATAGCATCGAGAACCAGGAAGGTTTTGGAGCCACAAGTGATTTCTAACACACAGGATGTTGTGCAATCTGCAAGTGCCAGCAGTTTGATGTCTGTACCAGTGGCATTGCCAAGATGGCCACACAGCAGAGACCCTACAGAAGCAGAGCGTGCAGAACATGCAGCTTCCATCATTTCTGCTTATCCTCATGTATTTGATGCTTCAGCTACTCTAAGGGAAATGCAGGGAGGTCCTATGAGGATTCAGCTGTCAGCAGATGCACATCCTTTTGCAGTGAGGGCACTCACGCACCATTCCATATTGTTGGAGATCGGATATTAAAGCTCAGCTAGATGACTTGCTTGCTAAGGATATCATTGGTGAGGTTGATTACCCCAAATGGTGTCATCCGATGGTCCCTATTGCAAAGAAGATGGGTGGTGTGCGGTTGTGTTGGACCTATACAAGACTTAACCGCTGCGTGCGCAGACCTACATATCCAGTTCAATCCCCTCACGATGCTATATCGTCTATGGATGCTGGAGCCAGGTGGTTCACTACTTTGGATGCGAAGATGGGATACTTCCAAATCAAAATTGCTGAATAAGATCAGGATCTTACTTGCTTCATCACACCTTGGGGACGTTACTAATTCAAACGAGCTGTAATGGGGCTTGTATCATCTGGAGATGAGTACAATCGTCGAAGAGATCAAGCTTTGGGAGATATTCCACGCACTGTCAAAATTGTTGATGATATTTTGGTGTATGATTCTAGTTACCGTGACCACTTAGCCCATGTGATCACACTTGTGCAAAAATGTGACAAATTTGGAGTAACCTTAAATCCTGACAAAATTTTCTTTGCTCAACCTAATGTTGAATTTTGTGGTTACAGTATAAATCATGAAGGTTATAGTGTGGATTCTCGGAAGGTGAGAGCTATAGCTGAATTTCCAAAGCCACAAAATATCACTGATCTCAGGTCATTCATGGGTTTAACCAATCAGCTTGGGAGCTTTTCTTCTGCGATTGCAGCTGCTGCACAGCCACTCAGGGACCTGCTTAAACCTCGGAATGAGTGGTGCTGGACCCCTCAGCATGACGTGGCTTTGAGAAAACTAAAGAAGCACTCATAGCTCCTCCTGTTTTAGCTCATTTTGATGCATCTTTACCTACTATGCTTCAAACTGACGCATCCAAGTTGCATGGTATGGGATTTGTTTTGCTGCAACAACATGGAGAGGCTTGGAAGCTCATCCAGTGTGGATCCAGGTTTCTAACGGACGCGGAAACCAGGTATGCCGTAATTGAGGTTGAGATGGCTGCTGTACTTTGGGCAGTGAGGAAATGCAGTGTTTACTTGGCTGGTTTGCCTTACTTTGACCTGGTAGTAGACCATCGACCACTTATTCCTATTCTCAATTCAAAACGTCTTGGAGAAATAGAGAATCCTCGACTGCAGCGTATGAGAATGAAACTCTGCAGATTTACTTTTGCTGCACGGTGGCAAAGTGGGAAATGTCACAGCATGCCGGATGTACTCTCTCGTTCACCAGTTCAGAGCCTTGCTGAGGACAATGATGTGCCGGATGATGCAGATCCATTGCATGCTGCTGTTGTATTGTCTTTATTAGCTACTTGTGAGGAGGGCATAAGGTTAGCACCTCTACGGGACCAGACACTGGATAAGATTCGTGATGCTTCTGCACATGATGGTGAATATCTGTCATTACGAGATGTAATAATGAAAGGATTTCAGATCATAAGCATAGCTTACCAGAAGAGTTGCGAGCATACTGGGAATTCGGGACATGCTGGCCGTGGATGATGGTTTGATAGTTTATGGACCTAGACTTCTCATAGTGCAGCCTGTAGTCCTGAAACTTTGCAGTGTCTACATGATGCTCACGGGAGGGTGGACCGCACTAAAAATTCCGTCGAGCACGCCAGACGGTGTACTGGCCAGGGATTGACAGAGACGTTGAGAATACAGTGAAGTCTTGTTCTCGTTGCCGAGCTGTTACCAGGTCAGCAGAATTATAGCCTTTGATATAGGAAGACTTGCCAAGTCGAGTATTTGAGTCTGTGTCTGCTGATTATTTTCATGTCTCTGGCAAGACATTTCTTGTGTACGTTGATCGCCTATCAGGTTGGCCGTATGTATCTTCGTGCAATGGATCAACTTCTGCAGCTCAACTAGTTAGTTTGTTGAGGCCAATATTTTCAGACACAGGTGTGCCTGTAGTCCTGAAAACAGATGGAGGACCGCAGTTCGCTTCATCAACATTGTGCATTTCCTTGCTCGATGGGGGTGGAACATACGCGTGACATCGCCCTATAATCCAAAAGCAAATGGACATGCCGAAGCTACCGTGAAGATTATCAAGAAGTTGATTTTGACGACCACAAGAAATGGCAAGCTGGATGAGGATGAGTTCGCACAAGGGCTTCTTGAGCTCAGGAATACTCCACGGGCGGACGGTAGATCTCCAGCGCAAATCTTGTTTGGACATCCTTTGCGTTCCAAGATTCCGGCTCATCATCTCATTCAATTTCATTTAAATTATGGCAACGTACAGCTGACGAATGTGACATAAAGGCTGAGTACTTTCGGCAGCAGGCAAAGGAACGGTATGATGCCACTGCTAGACCACTCTCTAAGCTGAACCTTGGTATGTACGTGGATCTGCAAGACCCTAAGACAAAACGATGGGATAAACCAGGAGTTGTGGTCGGAATTGGCATGAGGAGGGATTACCTCGTGAAGACTGGGAGTGGGCGCATCTATTGGAGAAATCGGAGGTTCCTACGACCTCATCGTATATGTTTTTGCCAGGAGACATTATTTCTCTGCCTATTTCGGTGTTGGGTGGCAAAGCTTCAGGATATGAAGATCGTAGATCACCTGCAACATCACCTAAGCCTGATACTCAATTATCAGTTGCCTTACCAGTACGACGTAGTGGACGTCAGACACGGACACCAGAGCGTTTAAAAATAAGATGGGACTCGAAATCATATACTAAATAAGGACCTTAAGATGCCAGGTATCCTTGTATTGCACCTGCCATCTTGGGGGGAGGTGTGAGATTGCTAACTACACTTTGGTGTAATTAGTTGTATAACTACATACTGTATTTATGCGTAACAATGTATTTATTATAATTGTACCTTTTACTCAAACTGTTGAGTACTGTAATTATTACTGTTTACCTTTTACTGAAATCTACAATGTATATTTAGTTTCTGTTAAGCTGCCATACAGTTAAGTTTACATAATATATAAAACAACAAATTCTGTGTTCTTCCTTGCCCTGCCATGAAACAGAAATCCAACACATATATATTTCAGCCTAAAAAAGCAATAAAAACGATTGCCCACTTGGCTATGATGGTGAGGATGGGTCTATTCCAGCTCTAATAAATATATCTGAAAACGACAGGTATATGTATGTACGAGAGGTGATAGACTTTATCCTTCTCGTAGCCAGATATCATCGGCAAGGTGACCTCCCTGTGAATATGGAATTTTTATGGGTTCGCTTCCTGACCTGCGTTCAATGGCTCTTCAATTTCTTTCGTTTGGATACACTCGGCTTTGTAGTTAGAAGCATATCCAAAAAGCGCGAAGAATTCGAGAAGTTAAGAGGGCATTGCGGCTATTAGAATTACATATGTGTCTGGTACAAATTTTTGACCAGTAGATTCACATATATATTTCAGCCTCCTTTTGCAATAAAAACGATTGCCCACTTGGCTACGATATATGAGGATGGGTCTATTCCAGCTCTAATAAATATATCTGAAAACGACAGGTATATGTATGTACGAGAGGTGATAGACTTTTATCCTTCTCGTAGCCAGGTCGGGCAAGGTGACCTCCTGTGAATATGGAATTCGGGTTCGCTTCCCGCGACCGGCGTTCACTGGCTCTTCAATTTCTTTCGTTTGGATACACTATAGCTTTGTAGTTACAAGCATATCCAAAAAAGCATCTAGCATAAAAGAATTCGAGAAGTTAAGAGGCATTGTGGCTCAATTAGGATTATATACGTGTCTAGTAAGCCTTGTGACCAGTAGATTCTACATATATATATATATATATATATATATATATATATATATATATATATATATATATATATATATATATATATATATATATATATATATATATATATGTTGTTATGTGTGGGCATCCAGGAAAAAATATATACTAATAATATCACACTTCATTGTTAAACTATGATACGGCATTTAGCAATGCCACATTAGATGCCCATCATTGCTAAACTGAACTAAAAAGAAGAGTGTCTTTTTAGCTCAGTTTAGCCTTGATGACGTAATATGACATTGCTAAATAATAAACTGTGACATGATGTACGTGTGCCTTTTTCTAGATGTCCTCCTTGATTGCAGCTAAGAAGCCCGCAGCTATATGAACTTTTTACACATATACACACACACACATATATGTGTGTATGTGTGTGTATGTATGAATGAGCACGGATACGAGCGTTTATATAAGGTAAAATGCCGTTGCTTTATTAATTCCATTTTGTATGCATAGGTATGAGGCTCTTAACGATTTTATTCAATGGTTTATAAAGCAGATTTAATGAGAGATCAATAATTAAGTAATTTTAGGTCTGGTCAGTATTTTTAGAGTCTAGATTCCGAGTTCATTTCTAGAAACATGCACAAGAGACAAATTATTTTCCTCTGGAATCTTATTTCGCCTGAAGTGAAGACCTCAATTTTTTTTTTTATTCCTTTTTCTTTTTTTTTAGAATCAGAATCAGCTATAAATAAAATTATATGTTTTGAAGAAGTAGAAGGAAAGATACTCAAGTTTCCCGTATTGAAAAACGTTTGTGCGCAGTTGTGGCTATGAATCTTTTTGGATCAGTGTTACTGTATTGTTTATAAAGGGAGTTTTAAACTTTGGACATGATATTGTTAATAATGTTTTTGGAGGACTAACTAGCCATCTAATGGAAAGGCCAATGCGTTAAGTCTGCTCTCAAGAACTGGAACAAAATTCGGAAGGAAGAATTTCATATCCAAAAGAATGAGGATTTAGAGAAGGAGTTAAGGAAAGAATGGTTCTGTGCTGAAGAGCTTCGAAAAGCTCTTGTTGATGGTCAGGAAATGTAAGGAAAATTGAAATAAAAAATAAGGACCTTTCCTCGAATAAAAATGCCCAAAGAGGAAAAATGAAGAATGGGAGGGTGCCATGGTTAATAAAGAAAAGGATATTGAACAACTGAAGGACTTCCTCGTTCGCTAAAAACAGAACTTGTAAAGAACAAAGGAAAAGTATTCGAAATGGAAGATTAAAAAAAATGTGAATGAGGTCTACATCGCCTATCTCGAGGAAGAGGTGAAGGCCCATGAAGTTGAGAGAAAGAAGATGAGGAAAGGGCCGGAAGGACGCCCGCGAGCCTCGCACCAAGAAATTCATGTTCTTCGAGCAAGAAATGGCACTCTTGACAACAGTCTTGGAAAAGAGGCCCAGAGGGATAATTTAGGTGACCAGTCGAAGGTCCAGAACTCAATTGCTCCAACGGGACTTGCCTGAGAAGGAACCGCAAATTGTCTTGTCAAAGGAAAAACTCGACAACAAAGAGAGAAAATTGGGTCCGTTCAAGAAGAGGCCCAAAAGTTGAAGAACCGCTCTGCCGAATTGGGAGGTGTGAAGAAAAAGCGGAGGAAGTCCAGACATGAAGAAGAAACAAAGCAGGAGGAACAACCCCTCAAGTTAAGCAGGAGTGTGGAGGATTCTGATTGGCCTTCTGTTGACTCTGCTGCATGTTGCTCCAGAGGCGCTGCTATCTTTGGGTCCTTTCAACGGGATCTGCTGGAGGATGGGTGTTGCCCACAGGAGTCCCCCACACCCATTCTCTAGCCAGCCCTTTCGAATCCAGAATGGGCAACACCAGAAGACGATGCAAGTCCTCTGGTCGGAAAAGTCCTTCCCTCTCAAGGCCCCTTCAAGAAACAGCCTTGGGGGACCCTTCCCTTCAAGGCCAAAAGCCTTGAGAGCTTTTGGGCCTCAAGTTGAAGTTTTTGGGCCCTCTCCAGGCCCACTTCCCCAGCCTGCCTCAGGATACCTGCCTTCCTCCGAGGAAGCAGCCTCTGGGGTTGGACCCTTCCTTCAAGTTTTTGGGCCCCTCAAGAGACTGGCGAGCCTTGCAGGGCTTTCCAGAAAGGCCTCATCCTCAAGAGAATGAAGTCTTTGGGCCTGGGCCTCATCCTTGAAGTTCTCCAGGCCCGCTTCCCCAGCCTGGCAGGATACCTGCCTTCCTCCGAGGAAGCAGCCTCTGGGTCGGACCCTTCCCTTCAAGGCTGCCCTCAAGAGACTGGCGAGCCTTGGGGGCTTTTGGGCCTCATCCTTGAAGTTCTTGGGCCCTCTCCAGGCCTGCTTCCCCAGCCTGGCAGGATACCTGCCTTCCTCCGAGGAAGCAGCCTCTGGGTTGGACCCTTCCCTTCAAGGCTGCCCTCAAGAGACTGGCAGAGCTTGGGGGGGCTTTTGGGCCCATCCTTGAAGTTCTTGGGCCCTCTCCAGGCCCACTTCCCCAGCCTGGCAGGATACCTGCCTTCCTCCGAGGAAGCAGACCCTTCCCTTCAGGCCCTCAAGAGACTGGCAAGCCTTGGGGGCTTTGGGGCCCATCCTTGAAGGGCTTGGCCCTCAGGCCCCTTCCACCAGCCTGGCAGGGCCTGCACCTTTCCTCCCCAGCCTTTCAGGATATCACACTCTTTGCTTTCTCTCTGAAGGCTCTCTGAAGGCTTTCAGACAATTTGAAGCACCTTGGAGATTGTTTCTGGAGACTTTGGAGTTTGGCGCATAAACAAATGGCGTTTCTCTCGTTCTTCCAGGAGCTGGAGACTGAAGGATTCCAAAATGTCTTCAAGAAAAATCTCGAAGGTTTTAGTTCATTTTAACATCGCGTTAACCATTACTTAGTTCTTTTCCTGACACATAAGCAATTTCTTTACTTTAACAAGTCGTGTCTTTAATCTTATGGATTCCCTCTTACTGATATATATAGATAGCTCCTGACGGACCCTTTCATTCTTCAGGTGTTCATGCATTCCTCAGAATCCCTTTGGGCGTTTCAAAGGAAGCATTGCCTGGAGATCATCTTGAATGGCCTTCCAAAGCCTTCAGAAGGCTCCTGGAATTTCAGCCTCCAAGAACATAGAAGCCTCTGAGGAATTCATCTCTGAAAACGTGAGCTTCCCCAAAAGAAATCTTCGAAGCCTTTCGTCTCCAATTTCTTCTCCATAAAACTGTTCTTTAGTATTGTGCAAGAAATCCAAAGGCTACAGACCCTGGAGATTGTCTTGAAGCCTTCAGAAGCCCCAGAAGCCTCCAGAATTCCCAGAAACCTTTGGAATTCCCAGGTTCACTACTGTCACCCCAGAAGGTGGGGACAAGAATGATCCAGAGAAGATCCACTTGGAACATAGAGAGTATATACCTGGAGTTGCGATCTCAATACCAATACTAAATAGTTTAGTGGTCTTCTACTAGGGCAGCGCTGCAAAGCCTTGAGGTCATCTTTAAAAGTCTGGTAATCTCCAAATTGAGCAGGAGCTTAGTGCGATTGTGAATTTATTTTTATCGTTAATGTTTAATGAGTAAGTGTTTAGCGAATGTTTAGGGTTTAGTGAGTAAGTGTTTAGTGAATGTTTAGTTGTGGGTTTAGTGAATGTTTAGTTTAGGGTTTAGTTAATGTATTGAGAATGTTAGTGAATGTTTATTGTGTAAGTGAATGTTTAAGGTTTAGTGAATGTTTTGTGAATGTTAGTGAATGTTTATTGAGTATTCAGAGACTGTTTAGAGTCTTTGGGGTTTAGTGAATGTTTTGTGAATATTAGCGATTGTGAATGTTAGTGAATGTTTATTGTGTAAGTATTCAGTGAATGTTCAGTGAGCGTTTAGGGTTTAGAGAATGTTTTGTGAATGTTAGTGAATGGTTATTCTGTAAGTATTCAGTGAATGTTTAATGAGTCCAGACATGGTTTGTGAATGTTTAGTGTGGAAGTATTCAGTGAATGTTTAGTATGTAATTATTCAGTGAAAGTTTATTGATTGTTTAGTGAATGTGTTTAGTGAATGTCTTGTGAATGTTAGTGTTTAGTGAATGTTTAGTGCGTAAGTATTCAGTGAATGTTTAGTGAGTGTTTAGGGTTTAGTGAATGTTAGTGTTTAGTGAATGTTTAGTGTGTAGGTATTCATTGAATGTTTAGTGTGTAAGTGTTCATTGAGTATTTAGTGTGTAAGTATTTGGTGAATGTTTAGTGAGTGTTTAAGGTTGCTGAATGTTTTGTGAATGTTAGTGTTTAGTAAATGTTTAGTTTGTAAGCCTTAATGAATGTTTAGTGACTGTTTAGGGTTTAGTGTGTGTTCAGTGAGTCTTAGGGTTTAGTGAATGATAGAGTTTGGTGAATGTTTAGTGTGTAAGTATTCAATGAATGTTTAGTGTGTAAGTATTCAATGAATGTTTAGTGAGTGTTTAGGGTTTAGTGAATGTTTTGTGAATGGTAGTGTTTAGTGAATGTTTAGTAAGTATTCAATGTATGTTTAGTGAGTGTTTAGCGAATGTCTTGTGAATATTAGTGAATGTTTATTGTGTAAGTATTAAGTGAATGTTTAGTGTGTAAGTGTTCACTGAATGTTTAGTGATTGTTTAGTGAATGTTAGTGTTTAGTGAATGTTTAGTGCGTAAATATTCGGTGAATGTTTAGTGAGTGTTTAGGGTTTAGTCAATGTTTCATGTGTGTTTA
>NC_089742.1:45408012-45425512 GCF_040412425.1 Macrobrachium rosenbergii | reverse complement strand
GAAGTTTCTGGGCCCTCTCCAGGCCCGCTTCACCAGTCTGGCAGGATGCCTGCCTTCCTCCAAGGAAGCAGCCTCTGGGTCGGACCCTTCCCTTCAAGGCTGACCTCGATAAGAGACTGGCAAGCCTTGGGGGCTTTTGGGCCTCACCCTTGAAGTTTTAGGGCCCTCTCCAGGCCCGCTTCCCCAGCCTGGCAGGATACCTGCCTTCCCCCAAGGAAGCAGCCTCTGGGTCGGACCCCTCCCTTCAAGGCTGCCCTCAAGAGACTGACGAGCCTTGGGGGCTTTTGGGCCTCATCCTTGAAGTTTTTGGGCCCTCTCCAGGCCAGCTTCCCCAGCCTGGCAGGATACCTGCCTTCCTCCGAGGAAGCAGCCTCTGGGTCGGACCCTTCCCTTCAAGGCTGCCCTCAAGAGACTGGCGAGCCTTGGGGCTTTTGGGCTTGAAGTTTTGGGGGCTTCCCCAGCCTGGCAGGATACCTGCCTTCATCCGAGGAAGCATCCTTGAAGTTTTGGGGGCTTTTGGGCCTCTCCCAGGCCCCTCCAGGCCCGCTTCCACCAGCCTGGCAGGATACCTGCCTTCCTCCGAGGAAGCAGCCTCTGGGTCGGACCCTTCCCTTCAAGGCTGCCCTCAAGAGACTGGTGAGCCTTGGGGGCTTTTGGGCCTCACCCTTGAAGGTTTTGGGCCCTCTCCAGGCCCGCTTCCCCAGCCTGGCAGGATACCTGCCTTCCTCCGAGGAAGCAGCCTCTGGGTCGGACCCTTCCCTTCAAGGCTGCCCTCAAGAGACTGGCGAGCCCTAGGGGGGGTTTTGGGCCTCATCCTTGGAGTTTTGGGCCCTCTCCAGGCCCGCTTCCCCAGCCTGGCAGGATATCTGCCTTCCTCCGAGGAAGCAGCCTCTGGGTCGGACTCTTCCCTTCAAGGCTGCCCTCAAAAGACTGGTGAGCCTTGGGGCTTTTGGGCCTCATCCTTGAAGTTTTTTGGGCCCTCTCCAGGCCCGCTTCCCCAGCCTGGCAGGATACCTGCCTTCCTCCGAGGAAGCAGCCTCTGGGTCGGACCCTTTCCCTTCAAGGCTGCCCTCAAGAGACTGGTGAGCCTTGGGGGCTTTTGGGCCTCATCCTTGAAGTTTTTGGGCCCTCTCCAGGCCCGCTTCCCCAGCCTGGCAGGATACCTGCCTTCCTCCAAGGAAGCAGCCTCTGGGTTGGACCCTTCCCTTCAAGGTTGCCCTCAAGAGACTGGCGAGCCTTGGGGGCTGTTGGGCCTCATCCTTGAAGTTTTTGGGCCCTCTCCAGGCCCGCTTCCCCAGCCTGGCAGGATACCTGCCTTCCTCCGAGGAAGCAGCCTCTGGGTCGGACCCTTCCCTTCACCATACTCTTTGCTTTCTCTAACCCAGCTTTTCAAATATGACACTTGCTCTCTCTGAAGGCTTACAGATGATTTGAAGCATCTTGGAGATTGTTTCTGGAGACCTTGGAGTCTGGCGCATCTGCAAATGCCATTTCTCTCGTTCTTCCAGGAGCTGGAGACTGAAGGATTCCAAAATGTCTTCAAGGAAAATCTCGAAGGTTTTAGTTCATGTTAACATCACGTTAACCATTACTTAGAGTTCTTTTTCTGACACATAAGCAGTTTCTTTACTATAACGAGTCGTCGTCTTTAATCTTATGGTATTCCCTCTTACTGATATATACAGATACCTCCCGACAACGAGAGAAGACGTCTGGGTATTCTTAAAGACATCTTCACGAATCCAGGAACCTTTGAAGCAATCTTCAGCTACTGAAGGATTCCTGGAGAATCCAATGGGCGTTTTCAAAGGCTTCAATGCCTGGAGATCGTCTTAAAGCCTTCGGAAGCCCCAGAAGCCTCCGGAATTGATCTCCAAAAACATGGGCTTCCCCTGAAAAAATCTTCGAAGCCTTTCGTCTCCAATTTCTTCTCCATAAAACTCTGTTCTTTCGTATAGTGCAAGAAATCCAAAGGCTACAGAGCCTGAAGATTGTCTTGAAGCCTTCTGAAGCCCCAGAAGCCTCTGGATTCCTAGAAACCTTTGGAATTCCTAGATTCCCTACTGTCACCTCTGGGGTGACAAGAATGCTTCAGAGAAGATCCACTTGGAATATAGAGGGTATATACCTGGAGTTGTGATCTCTATACCATTACTAAATAGTTTGGTGGTCTTCCACCAGGGCGGCTCTGCATAGCTTTGCAGCAATCTTTAAAGGTCTGGTAACCCGTAAATTGATGAGGGGCTTAGTACGATTGTGAATCTTTTTTATCGTTAATGTTTAATGAGGAAGTGTGTAACGAATGTTTAGGGTTTAGTGAGTAAGTGTTTAGTGAATGTTTAGTTTAGGGTTTAGTGAATGTTTTGTGAATGTTAGTGAATATTCAGTGTGTAAGTATTCAGTGATATTTAGTGAGTGTTTAGGTTTTAGTGAATGTTTTGTGAATGTTAGCGAATGTTTATTGTGTAAGTGTTTAGTGAATGTTTTGTGAATGTTACTGAATGTTTAGTGTGTAAGTATCCAGTGAATGTTTAGTTTAGGTTTTAGTGAATGTTTTGTGAATGTTACTGAATGTTTAGTGTGTAAGTATCCAGTGAATGTTTAGTGAGTGTTTAGGTTTAGTGAATGTTTTGTGAATGTTAGTGAATATTCAGTGTGTAAGTATTCAGTGATGTTTAGTGAGTGTTTAGGTTTTTAGTGAATGTTTTGTGAATGTTAGTAAATGTTTAGTGTGTAAGTGTTTAGTGAATGTTTTTGTGAATGTTTGAATGTTTAGTGTGTAAGTGTTTAGTGAATGTTTAGTTTAGGTTTTAGTGAATGTTTAGTGAATGTTTGAGTGTTTAGTGTTTAGTGAATGTTTAGTGTGGAAGTATTCAGTGAATGTTTAGTGTGGAAGTATTCAGTGAATGTATAGTGAGTGTTTAGTGAATGTTTAGTGAGTGTTTAGGGTTTAGTGAATATTTAGTGTGTAAGTGTTTAGTGAAGTTTTAGTGCATGTTAGTGTTTAGTGAATGTTTAATGTGTAAGTATTCAGTGAATATTTAGCGAGTGTTTAGGGTTTGTTGAATGTTTTGTGAATGTTAGTTTTCATGAATATTTAGTGTGTAATCATTCAGTGAATATTTAGTGAATGTTTAGGGTTTCGTGCGTGTTTAGTGAGTGCTTAGGGTTCAGTGAATGTTTAGTGAATGTTAGTGTTTAGTGAATGTTTAGTGTGTAAATATTCAGTGAATGTTTAGCGAGTGTTTAGGTTTTAGTGAATGTTTTGTGAATGTTAGTATTTAGTGAATGTTTAGTAAGTACAGTGAATTTTTAGAGAGTGTTTAGTGAATGTCTTGTGAAAATTAGTTTTTAGTGAATGTTTAGTGTGTAAGTGTTTAGTGTTTAATGAGTGCTAGTGAATGTTCATTGACTGTTTAGTGTTTAATGCGTGATTAGTGAATGTTCATTGACTGTTTAGTGCTTAGTGAGTGTTTAGGGATTTAATGAGCATTTAGGGTTTAGTGTATTTAGTCTTTAATGAATGTTTAGGTTTTAGTGAGTGTTTAGTGTATAGTGAGTGCTTAGTGAATGATTAGTGAGTGTTTAGCGTATAGTGAGTGCTTAGTGAATGCTTAGTGAGTATTTAGTTTAATGAATTTTTAGGATTGAATGTTTAGTGAATGTTTACTAAGTGTTTGGTTTAGTGTTTTGTGAGTGTTTAGTGAGCGTTTAGTGTACAGTGAGTGCCTATTGAGTATTGAGTATTTAGTGAGTGTTTTGTGTTATTGAGTGTGAGTGTATGGTAAGTGTGTTTAGTGTGTATGGTAAGTGTATGTGTTTAGTGAGTGTGAGTGCATAGTAATTGTGAGGGGTTAAGTGTATTGTGAATGTAAGTGTTTAGTGATTGTAAGTTACTGTTTAGTTAGTGTATGCAAAGAAATTCCTGTAATTTATGCTAAACACTGCTTAGATCCAAGAGCAGATGCTTAGGCTTTGACCACAATGGTTAGGGAGTGCTTAGGCCAACCAGTTTTTGTAAGGTAATTTTTCTCTGTGAAATTGGGTCAAGCAATAATAATAATAATAATAATAATAATAATAATAATAATAATAATAATAAAGTATAGTACTATGAGCTGGACCGAGACCTTTCAATATGGTCGCTCGAGGTCACACGCTCGGCAGGGAGATCGCCAATCCAGTGATTGACGTTCTATGCTTCTGCTTCGCAAAAGCCGATTGCTGTATAAAATTTACAGGAAGCTTTGGTGGTTTGATGAAAGTGATAGTGGGTCACACTGAAGCCCGAAGTCAACAGCGTTAATTAATTACAAGAATTTAGACAATGAACTTAACGTTTTTAATGCACATTTCCCCCGTAAGCGGGTAGTGCAGCTCACGCAGTGCAATGTAGGCTTTACTTAGGGTTCTTTGCAGCGTCCCTTTGGCCCCTAGCTGCAATCCCTTTCATTCAACCTCCATTCATATTTTCTTTCTTCCATCTTGCCATCCACCCTCTCCTAATAGTTGTTTAATAGTACAGCTGCGAGGTTTTTCTCCTATACACCATTCAACCCTTTCTACTCTCAATTTCCGTTTCAGCGCTGAATTACCTCGTAGGTCTACGCGCTTGGCCTTTGGCCTCTATTCTGTTTTATTCTTAATGCACTTTTCAACTGACGATCGTAACTCCTGTTCACAGATAAAAATATAAACATTGGCACACGTTTGATAATGCGCGTGTAGGTTGTCAAATTCCTTTTTGGAACTGTTTTCCCGAGCCTCAATTGTTTATAGAAAAAAATCCGAGTTCAATGAAACGCGGCTGTAAATAAATATACAAATATTTCCATGCACCACTTATAAATTAAGAAGCCTTCAGCGTAAAATTGCATCACAAAAGTATTTTTGTTTCAAGACTTATCAAAATCATGGACACCATTTTCACTGGACTGCACGACACTAAAAGAGTCCAAACTAATTAAACAATGAAAATAGATTCGTCAGACACGAGCCTCTGTTTCCTGTAAACTCGTTTGGGTACGCTCACCACAAGTTCTGAAGGAGCCCCGAACAATCAACTTTTACGTTGCCTTTTCCAGTTTTTTTTCACCACCTTTTGTAAAGTTTGAAGGCAACATATACTGTTGCTAATTGTTATTCAGATATGAGACAACCCTTGTAAACTGGGTTTCTGGATTGCCTGCTAAGCATTGTACAGGTTGTTTTGCACTTTAGAAGAACTGGGCCAACCAAATATTTACTAGTCGTTGCAACTAGGCCAACTAAGTATTTACTAGGCGTTGCTTCTTTCGGTTAGACTATATATATATTTCATCTGCATGTATTTACAATAATAATCATCATCATCATACCAGAAAGCTTTTGGCCTTGGCTTTTCAACTTTGACTAAAATCCTTTAGTGCTCCTTTATACTTGTCAATGTCAGAACCCTATAACCCCTCCACGGCATGTTCGGGGACAGATTTGCTAACGTCAAAGGTGAAAAGAGATATTACCAAAATCGTCAACACTGTACATTAGTTTCACTATTCCGATTTTGTGGCTAACAACCTAATTATTTCCTAAGATCGATTATCAGAAACATGAAACTATCCATATGAGACTAGTAAGGGCCAACGGTTCACAAAGAAGCTTGAGAAGTCAACAGTGTATGTAACTAGTTTTAGACTCATTTTTCCTGGCTCGTTTCTGTTATATCTAATTACAGATTTTTTTTCTTTTAGGTCAACAACGGCCGTTGTACTCTGTCATCTTCAAGGTTAGTTACTTCTAATTAAATTTTAAAATATCACTTGGGTAGCCAAAATTTTTGTGCTCGGCCTTATGAGTTCGTGGTAACAAAACTAATTTTTTTTTTTTAAATAACAAAACTATCATATCTGACCGATCTTTTTGGCAAGTATGAAAGTCTGGTACTTGTTCGCTCAAGTATGAAATTAAGTGTTTGTCCGTTCATTAAAACTGGGTGGGACGTTCTTGTGCATGACTAATTGTAACTACGATAAATGCCGCGTTTTGGAATATTTGGTTTAAGAAATCAAGCTGAGATGAGTGACTTAAATCAGTGGAATAGAAACTCCGAGGCTTTAACAAAGGTCCAGAATAACTTTGAATTTGCCAGCCCTAATACAAAATTCTGAAAATCTGGGGGATAAAACTGTCATGTTGCGTCTTGTTTGAACTGAATTGAATAAAGGATTTTGGCCAAAGGCCAAGGACTGGAACCTATAAGGTCATTCAGCGCTGAAACGGAAATTGGCAGGTGTGGAACGTGTAACGGGACGAAAACCGCGCATTTGCACTATGAATCAGTTGTTAGGAGAGGGTGGAAACTAAGATGGAAGAAAGAGAATGTGAAAGGAGCTACAGTAAAAGGAACGAAAGGGATTGCAGCTAGGCGCCGAAGGCACGCTGCAAAGAACCTTAAGTAATGACTACGGTGCACCACTTGAGGTGCACTGACGGCACTAACCCCCTGGGGAGGCGTTTTCTTTGAGGAATACGATACCTTTCCAGTATTTCAGTATTTACTGTAGTTCGCTAGTAGCTAATTACAAATAAGAAATGTTCGTAGAGGCCTACGCATAAAAGTTTCTGTCGTTTGTCCTTACTGGAATGTGAAAGGATTATTTTTATTATCACTATCATTATTTGTAGTCATGCAGCAGCCCTAGTTGGAAAAGCAGAATGCTACAAGCCCAAGGGCTCAAATACAGAGAGCAACAGTAAATATATCCATGTAAAAAAAAAAAAATGAAATGACTGGATGAATCGTAACTACGGTCATAGCTGCATTCACCGTACATTTTTGTGAAAGCTCACTTATTCCAAATACATTGTGAACTATATTATTCAACCGTTATATGAACAATATAGAACAGCGCTGGGTCTGATCAGTATTTGGATGAGTTACCACCAGTAATGAAGGAGAGACGCGGCTGACACATGAATTCCCATGAGCACTTCAGCTCGCGTGAGCATGGCAGGGTCGCAAAAAATCAGTCTTCAGTAACTTTGTAACAGACCTAGTAGGAGTCTGGTGGAAGCGTCAATGTGTCACAGTATGGCCCTAAAAACGATAGGATGAGAAGCTCTCTTCCACTGATTAAATCTGATCAATACCTGTGGGCAAATACAGTAGTATTTCCCGAAAGTGCAATCTTATTTCAAGGATGTCAACACACTGTTGGGTTTCTTAGAATTAAAACAAAATCAATACTTCCAATTTTTATTTAAAGCTTAAATATTCACATTTTGATATTGTACTTCGAGGACACCTAATTTAAATGTTCACATTTTGATACTGTACTTAGAGAACACCTAATTTTAAGTACATTATCAGATTTTAGTTTTGGTCGATCATAATAACATTACACTAGTGCAGTATTTTACACGAGTATTAATGAAGTGCTTTCTCACTTTAACGTTCAAATAAACGCCAAACACATAAGAATATGTACGTTTGATCTCGTTAATGAACCAAAATAGCTAATTTTTCCAACGAAACAAAATTTTAACAGCCAATAAAGATTTACATCAGAAATTAATTTATGTAAACTGGTAAAAAGCGGCAGATATTAGAAAAAAAATTTCAAATGCAGAAGAAAAGTCACACGGCAGCTAATTTATAACGTTGCTTTGAGAGACTTCAGTTTAATTTCAGATTGCAAATTACCTCCTCCAGAAGAAGTTTGGGACCAAAAATCTTCAAGAAGTGTTTCCCGCGATATAAAATTGACTGCAATGCAATTAAGGCGTTCGAAAAATAGCAATATGCTTATTAAGCGCAAGACTTGATTGGCCAACCCTTAAAGACATGATCGATTTCACCTCTTAGTTATTTTATCAGTAGAAAAAAAGTTACGTTTTAACTTGTCGGTTTCGAAAGGCTCATTGAAATTTTGCGTTTTTCCATCGTCACTTCTCGTTATGCTTGTTTTCATCAATTATCAGAGCAAAAGCGTCATTTGAAAGCAATAACACTTTAGTATAACATTTTACATAGTAATATATTAAAAACTGCATTTCCCTGTATATACTAATTCCTCAAATTGAAAGAATTTTCTGCACTTTGCTTGATACAGCATTGCTATAAAAGTTAAACAAATGATTTACACAAATAAAAATTGTCAAAATTTACGGGCATTTTTCAAATTTGTAAAAGAATTTACTACGAAAAAATTATAACAATGCTATAAAGCAAAACCACACGGCATACAAACACAATGCCGCAGTGAACTTCGAAACATAATCACCTATTGAAAGCAAATATCTGCACTTAATCTGCTACAAAAAAAAAAAGACAATTTCACACTGTAAAACAAGCTTGAAATTTCAAATATAACAAAAATATTAAATTTGTACAGGAGACGTTCCATATGAAGCAGTAGTGCTTGAAAATAACGCAACATAAGTTTTCTCGTATTTTATAAAAAAAAAAATTCCTTGTTACAGATTTTACAGAACTGAACAATTTTTTTTATATAAAATTAAGCAATATGTGCATCGAATGCATGCGTTTTCTCACTTCTGATAAAAAATTATAAATATTGGTTGGTGCCCTATAATTTTTTTCCTCATGGTTGATATTTTGGGCCCAGGGCGGGGTGGGTGTTTTAGGATCAAGGTTCATAAAAATAGCTTTTCTCTCATCATCCGTAATCTCCGTAAATAATCAGAGAAATTTTAAAAATTTATGTAGTACAAAAGAAACAGTTCGGTCCAGTATATTATAATTTTCTATCCAGAAGGAAAAAACCATCTTACCCTACACCTACACACACACAAACACTTTAAAGTTTTATGTACAGGAAAACATGCCTCGTTTAAGATTAGTTTGTACTAGAAATATCTGCAAGAAATGGAAAAAAAAATCTTATGTACCTTCCACGTATCATAAATATCATAAATATGTTTTACCTAGAAATTAAATGGCCTAGTTAACAACGCTCGCTAAGAGATCTGTGCTTTGACGGAGTTCAAAGACGAAACGGAAAATAAACTTGCATGACTTGGATCCCGTCATAGTAAGGTAGTATAGCCTACAAATGATAAATGTAGTTCCAAAAAAAAAAGAAACTGAAATTTCTGATGTTCTCAAAATTGCAGAAACAAGTAGAATTTTTACGTAAACTGATCCTACCTTGGACAACGAAATAAGAAAAAATGGCATACCTTAAAGCCATACTAAAAAATGTTCGGACAACCACACAAACCACAAAAAGTATAGTTACCAACAAAATCCTTTATATATGCTGTAAAGCAGGCAGTCATGGGGAGGGGGGGGGAAGCGATGAGCAAATCAGTACTTAGACAACCAATATACCTGAAATAACTGGAAGTAATGTTTTTGGGGGAAAAATACACCTGAGATAGTATTGGGAATTTTAAAATCTTTATGGAATTTCATATACGGCGCCAATGCTATTGAACTTAACACTGTCATGAAGGGTAAAGGTAAATAAACAGACATTATACAGTGTAAACTACGCAAGTTAAATATGAACACGATGTTTCATTTAATGCGGAAGTCTTGCAAGACTAAGGAAATGAGAACTACTCTTCAATACATACTGATTTTTCATGAAATAGCTCAGCTTTATATAGTAAATCATGGCAAGTTTTATCTACGTTGAAAAATACTTTTAAAGGTTCATACTGTCGGTTCTGATCATTAAGAAAAATTGTTACTAAAGCACTGCTTTTTCTATGTAAAAACTGCCAGGCAAAAAATGACAGTATACAACAATTTTTAAATTCCAAATAGTAAAATACACCTGTAACCTAATATTTGAATGCCCTATTTCCCAGTTATTTTATTTGTGCGTCCATATAATCCAGATTGTTTAATAACTGTCTGATGAAGACAATTACTTCCGATAAACATTAGTCTACTTTTGATAAACTGTACATAATCCTGGATTACCTTATGGAAAAAAAAATATTCAGGTCGATTATGTTAATTATTAGAATTCTGTTATTTGGTTCTGAACTTGAGGCGCATTCGACTTGTACAAGTGGGACACCATTTGAAATAAAAAAAAAAAACTCGAATATTCGAATTATAACTTTTGTTTTTTAAGCATTTGACCACCGCAAATGGGACGCCATTTAAAAAAAGGGCACAAACAGAATTATTCGAACTATAACTTTTGTTTTTTAAGCATTTGACCACCGCAAATGGGACGCCATTTAAAAAAAGGGCACAAACAATTATTCGAACTATAATTTTTGTTTTTTAAGCATTTGACCACCGCAAATGGGGGAATTACGAACTATAACTTTTTGTTTTTAAGCATTTGACCACCGCAAATAAAAAAAAAAAGGGCACAAACATACAGCTTCTTTTTTGACTTATCATCACAACCGGGTACCAGACAAAGAAAAAATATAATTTCCACATCACTATCGACACAAAATTCAATCGGAGTGAGAAAACTTGGAGAGGCACTGTAACACCAAAACACTCCTAAGCTGCAAGGTAAACTGACTGGAATTTGCAATGATTTTTTCTTTAAATACTGTAGTGTCCACAAATAATATTCATATTCATACTTTCAATGTACAGCTGATAAAATGACTTAGTTTTTTTTAAAGAAAGCAACACGTATAAATTTATCACAAAACAGCAGTCGAGCGTTTGTCTGCTTTCAAAAGACTTGGTAGAAGTTTTGAATCATGGATAATAATTGCGTAGAGTTTGTACCGAAGTCCGTTTTCTTTTCTTGGAGAAAGGCTACGTTGCAAATATTCTTAAGCTTTGATATCATCGAGACTCGAAAATTACAGTTAATGGGCACAACGCCTAGTAAGATTTTATCCGTTATCATACTGTATTTATATATTCACAAATTTAATTTCGTTCAAATAAAAGTGGATTCTTGCTTTAAGCTTATTTTTCTTAAAAATATTAAAGAATAGGTTTTTTCATAACTCTTATAAGTTTTAACGGGCGAACCATATAAAACATCCATAATAAAATTACTTCATTACAATGAAGAAACAAACAATTTGCTCACTGTTTCATTTGTTGGCATTGTAAGCTGCTACTGTTAAGCGCATGACTGTTGAAATACTCTTCAAAAATTTTCCTTGCATTTTTCAAAATAAAAGGACCAATTACTTGTTCAAATCCCTTGTTTGTTTGAAGGAATAACATTCATTTTTTCACAATTTTTCCTTGCATTTTCAAAATAAAAGGACCAATTACTTGTTCAAATCTCTTGTTTGTTTGAAATTGTTTGTTTGAAAGAATAACATTCATTTTTTCACAATTTTTCCTTGCATTTTCAAAATAAAAGGTCCAATTACTTGTTCAAATCTCTTGTTTATTTGAAAGAATAACATTCATTTTTTCACAATTTTTCCTTGCATTTTCAAAATAAAAGGACCAATTACTTGTTCAAATCTCTTGTTTGAAAGAATAACCTATATTCATTTAAAGAAATCTATGATCTCTCCTTTCAATTTACTAAAATATACTTCTCCCGCAATTTACAAAAATAGTATACACACCTTTGAGGTACAGTCGGCTTATTTACATGGCAATTCAGAAAACACATTTCTGATTACGCGTGCGCAAAACACGCGGACATCTTCACCACACAACATTTCTGCACAAGTAACTTTGGCATTTTTTTGCAATCTATTTACAGGCTTGAGTCAAACAGTTGCTGGATGGAGGAAAGCAGAGATGGACAGGGTGACATCCAAGTGGCATGGAATATATCCGTCAAGTGGATTGGATATCCACGGTTGAACAAGCGAAATAAGAAGCTTCAGCAGGCGAAGACCACGCAATACTCAAGTTTACTTATTATGAAAGACCACCAGCAAGATTCTTTAGACTGGCGATTACGCTAACTGCAGCAAAAACTCTCTCAGCAGCTACTGGCGAAGAAGATCAACGGCTGCAGCATTTTTAGCCATGCAAAATCGGCACTTTTGATCGAATATTATCTACACTGTTTTGTCTAGAGATAAGACGGCTGCTGCTGAAGAAATATACTTTGGCTGTCACACCTGTGATTTTTAGTCACCCGGAGAACCTGGCAGGAGAATTAAAAAAAAAAAAAAGGGTAATATAAGAAACTGCTGTTCTAAAAACATTATTTTTTTCTCAATTTCATAAGCATCAGAATTACCTCAAACTTTCTCTCTCAGGTTAGTATTCCCAGCAATCTCTCTCTCTCTGTTATCTCTCTCAGTACAGTCTTTACAGATATATTGTCTACAGATTTAAAAGATTGCTGAGAATATATCTGAGAGACTGCAATCTCCTTACATCACAGATTAGATATAGAGAATACGTGTCTATCTCTTCTCTCTCAGTCTCTCTCTCTCTCTCTCTCTCTCTCTCTCTCTCTCTCTCTCTCTCTCTCTCTCTCTCTCGTATTCTCACGACCTCTTTGATATAGTCTTTACAGATATTTTACTATATCTGTAGAGTCTATGATAAAAGAAGATTGCTGAGAATATACAAGTGAGAAAACCTCTCTCTCTCTCACCTTAAAAGAAAGAGGTCGGTGGGCTGCGCTGACCAGAAAAGTCCGGTATTTTTTTTTCTATTTTTAAAAACAACGATGAAATACGAATGGGCGTAGAAGCTCACGTCTATTAGGCCTGTTTACCTAATCCCCGCCCATCTCGCAAAGTCCAGGAGATTTCGCACGGGCACGTCGCGGGCGTGGGCTTTGACACGAAGGTTTCTGTCTTCCGTTAGCAGGACGACTTCTCTGTACAGACGACGAACACCAGCTGTGGACAAAGAGAGGAAACACTATTGAAGTTAATAAAATATTATTAAAAGTAATACAGACTGTGAAATAAAGAACGCTACATTAAAAATGTATATTAATGCAATCCTCTGATACCCAAAAAACTCATGATTTAAATACAAGAAACAAAAAAAAAATCTTAGAATTATTTTTTAAAGAGAAAAATAAGAATTGATCCTATATATTATATTGCCATTTCAGCACTTCACGATGATGCTTGCAACACCGTAATAAATACTAAAAGTATGAAATGCAATTCTGAACAATGACAACTTTCCTAAAGGTACTTAACCTGCCAAGTTTTTTTAAGTGTAAGAAAAAGAAATGGTAACTTTTACCTGCTGCAACATCTCAAACAAAACGTATCTGGTTACGTCGTTTCTATGATCATCCTTGGTCAAAAACGACTTACTTAAGTGTCATATTGGTTTTGTTTGCTAATACTCATACGACATATTGGTTTTGTTTGCTAATACTCATACGAAACATAATTGTGCAAATCTAGGGAGTATTTTAGACTACATTAAAAATCATTTACACCAAATCACGAGCCATTACGAGGAAAACTAACAAGGTCATTCAGATGCTTCCAGGTTCAACATTTACACCAAATCACGAGCCATTACGAGGAAAACTAACAAGGTCATTCAGATGCTTCCAGGTTCAACATTTACACCAAATCACGAGCCATTACGAGGAAAACTAACAAGGTCATTCAGATGCTTCCAGGTTCAACATTTACACCAAATCACGAGCCATTACGAGGAAAAACTAACAAGGTCATTCAGATGCTTCCAGGTTCAACATTTACACCAAATCACGAGCCATTACGAGGAAAACTAACAAGGTCACTCAGATGCTTCCAGGTTCAAGACTGTAAAGCGATGAGTCTAAAAACATACTTCCTAAATTCACCAGACTGTCAGACGGTCCACCACTGAGGGGAAATCAATAGCTATGAGACCTAATGTCCCAAATGACTTCCATATGATGAACGCACAGGATGAGGAAAATCAAACCACTAGAGCTACCTTGATCCCGCAAACGGATATCTCTTATTAAACTAAATGCTACAAAATACCTAAAGCCCCTCGAGAAGAAAAATGAGTTGACTTTGCAATACCTTACGACGGATGGAAAGGGAGCAGGTCTTTGAAAAATTAGGGAGCTTCTTATGATCCTAAAGGTACTTGAAAACTGAGAGAAGTAACAGGTCTTTGAAAAATGAGGGAGCTTCTTATGATCCTAAAGGTACTTGAAAACTGAGAGAAATAACAGGTCTTTGAAAAATGAGGGAGCTTCTTATGATCCTAAAGGTACTTGAAAACTGAGAGAAGTAACAGGTCTTTGAAAAATGAGGGAGCTTCTTATGATCCTAAAGGTACTTGAAAACTGAGAGAAGTAACAGGTCTTTGAAAAATAAGTAAAATTCTTACGACCCTAAAGGTAATTGAAAACTGGTTTAAGACCCTGAGGGTACTTGAAACGTAAGGAAAATTCTTAAGACACACGTTTTTGAAAACTCTGAAGGTATGTGAACCCTAAGGAAAACAAAAAGGCAAGTCTCATTCTGGTTAATTGTATTATTATCGTACTCTATACGGTTTATACCTTAACAGAAAAATAAACAAAAGGCTCTACAGCTCGGCGGTGTGGATTTAAAAGTAAAAAGTAAAACATGCGCCGAAGCTTCTCCGGCGCAATCGAGTTTTCTATGTGAGCAGCGGCCCATGAAACAATCACCCACGGCCCGGTGGTGGCCTGTCCTATAGCGTTGCCAGATGCACGATAATAGTTAACTTTAACATTAAAATAAAAACTTCTGAGGCTAGAGGGCTGCCATTTGGTATGTTTGATGACTGGAGGGTGGATGATCAACATACCAATTTGCAGCCCTCTAGCCGTAGTAGTTTTTAAGACCTGAAATTAAAAGGAATTAAATAATTTTAAAGATTCCTTTGTAAATTCTACAAATGAGAGAATATCGTCCGTGATGTCTTGAAAATGCCTTTGAACATGCTCGATCAAAAGAGGGACTACACAATTTTCGTCTAATGAGAACAGTCTGATCACTACATCTCTTCATAACTTAACTCAGAATGGTATCACGAACTGTCAGTCACATCGGCAAGACAAAAAAAGACTTGAGGATCAGATTGGTTTTAAATTAAAAATCATTCTAAAACACTTCGTATGCTCTTCAGTTTTATATAAATCTTATGGATTTTTCTGTCTGCAAGCCCTGATAATTTTATACAAGTCTAATTATTACTGAGAAATTGCCACGTGTTATAATCATAACATTATTCGCGGCTAAAATTTTTGTTCTTCGTGTGAAGTTCCAATTTATATAGTTCTGATTCAAGACTGGAGACTTGGATACGCCTTATTTATATGAGTTGAATACACAATTAAATGAGGGTGGGGGTGGGGGTGGGGGTGGGGGGGTTGAGAGGTTTCGTCAGACTTGTTCCAATTCCATGACATTTCTTTCACAAACTTGGAAAAACGACCGATGTCAAACCTATAACATTTTTGAAAGAATTATTCCTCAAAGAATCCATATTTCCTTAACATCAAAACGAATAATTTCTACCCCAAAATGTTATTTTCCTTTACTTGGAACATCTCTTTGTTTTAACACTATCATTTGGAACATCTCTTGCTTTTATAGTGGAGCCTAATTTTACCAAAATTGCCAATCTATTTTGCAGGTGCTACATAATTCTTCACTGATGTTGATTTTTTAATGCTTTTTAATTTTGAATATCTTCACAAAAAATACAGCTAATTTTTATAAAATAATTGGAAACTATTGGAATTTATCCTATGACTCTTCGAAAAAATTTCAATTCAGATTCCCTCATCAGGTTAAACCGGGAAATGACAGCTTACAGTACAGTGTTTTTTTCTTCAAGATTGGAACAATGGAACTGTCAAAGAATTCGTAATCTAAACTTCATCTATCTAATAAAGGAAGTTTTTTTTATTTGATAATATGGCGTAGATGGAGAGACGAACAAGGCTGGCCAACGCATGCTAGGTCTAACACTGAGCACGCTAGGTCTAGGAAGGAGCATCCTTCTTCTAGGGAGGAGTAAGCTAGGTCTAGCAAGGAACACGATAGGTCTAGAGCAAGGAGTATGCTAGATCTAGCAAGGAGCACGCTAGGTTGCCTATAGCAAGGAGCATGCTAGATCTTGCAAGGAACACGCTAGGTCCACAACAAGGAGCATGTTAGGTCTAACAAGGAGCATGCTAGGTCTTGCAAAGAGCACGCTAGGTCTTGCAAAGAGCACGCTAGGTCTTGCAAGGTCCATGCTAGGTCTAGTAAGGAGCACGCTAGGTCTACGAGGAGAATGCTGGGTCTAGAAAGGAGTATGCTAGATCTAGGAGAACGCTAGGTCTAGCAACAAAAGTATTAAAGGACCACTTGAAAAGAAACCCGTAGAGGGAATAAAAAAAAATACAGGTTTGAAAAAAATTCCGCAATCTGGAAGTGAACGTTACGAAAGAACTGTCAACCAAAAAACACAACCAAAAAACACCACTTTTACCAAAACTGGACCATAAAACAAAGCCACAAACAACCAAAATCTCTTGTTGAAAACAGAACGAAATTGAATAAAATAACCTAAGGGTGGGGAGTCCTTCTGGCACGCACCTTTAATGGGTCTCCTCTGGGTGGAGTCGCTGCAGAAGTGGACGCAGCAGGAGAGGATCTTGTCGTCGTTGGTGGCATCCTGGAGGAGAATCAAGTTTTCTTTTTTTACAAGATTGTTTTCGAGGGGGAATGACAGTGTTATTTTGCGGTATTTGTACTATTAAGTTGGTGTTATTACTGTTATTACTTTTATTGTTACTGAGGAGTTTTGAAGTTTAATAAAACGATAAAAAATTCTAATAATGATAATATTGTTATTAATATTAGCAGTAGTTCACATTCACAACTGATCCCCTATATCTGCCGAAAGCAGCCAGATTCAATAAACAGCAGCACCAGTATGCAGCAAATGTGCCTCGCTGTCGAACTTCTCAGTTCCAGAGGTCCTTATTCCTCACACCGTTGGGCTGTGGAACAGCCTCCCAGAGGATGTCGTGCAGTTGGAACTTCAGAAGTTCAAGCGAAGATGCAATGCATTACTACCCTAGTACTATTCTCCTTGCATTTTAATACATTTTTATCATTTTAATACATTTTTATCTTTGTTAATTTATTATTTTTTTTTACTTCCTCCAAATGAACACCATATTCTTTGGAAGCTTGAATTTCAAGTCAATGGCCCCTGTGGGCTTGTTCCCTATGAATGGGTTCATCTCCTGAACAATAATAATAATAATAATAGTGGTAGTGCTTCTACTATTACCTTAAACAGAATATGTTAAAGTTTACCATTCCTAATTTTACATAAAAAATGGGAGAATAAAAGCAAAAGAGAAAAAAGAGACTAAAACCAATTAACATAATTAGATCAATGTAATTAAATAAGTTATGAAGACTTAAAATAATGTTTACGAATAACCACAAGAATAAAAAGAAAGTTTCCAAGTAGGCTGACAGACACAGAAGATGGTCTTTTTCTAAATATGAAATTTGTATATTTTTTTTATTTTTATTTTTTACTTACAGCTAAATCGATCTCGGCGGTGAAGTTAGTGGAAGAGAGGACGGAGCCCTGAGAAGTGACTGTCTTGACGGAGTGAGGCTTCTCCTCCCT
>NC_089742.1:45385512-45400512 GCF_040412425.1 Macrobrachium rosenbergii | reverse complement strand
TTAAGGTAATTTTTTACTCTCACTCTCTCCCTCATTTATTCACTATTAGATCCATACAGACAAACACACCCCTCGAAAAGAGTTGGGTAGTCTCTCTCTCTCTCTCTCTCTCTCTCTCTCTCTCTCTCTCTCTTTTCTCTCTCTCTCTCTTTTAATATATACACCCACCGCAACGAGTTCTATATTCTCTCTCTCTCTCTCTCTCTCTCTCTCTCTCTCTCTCTCTCTCTCTCTCTCTCTCTTTTAATCATACGCATACAGACACACCCTTAGCAACGAGTTCTATATTCTCTCTCTCTCTCTCTCTCTCTCTCTCTCTCTCTCTCTCTCTCTTTTAATCATACGCATACAGACACACCCTTAGCAACGAGTTCTATATTCTCTCTCTCTCTCTCTCTCTCTCTCTCTCTCTCTCTCTCTCTCTCTCTCTCTCTCTCTCTCTCTCTCTCTCCTTTCCGACACCTTCATTAAGAAGGATTTCCCAGTACTTTTTCGCCCGTCCTTTTCGCCCTCCATTTCGTACAAGATTTTTTCCATAACAAAGATGAAAATCCGGGGGAGCAAAAATCGGGCGATCCAGCTCAGCTCCAAAGACGCGGAAATGTTCCCATTCACTCGGAATTCTAACGAGATAGACACACTTTTCATTTAGTAAGCTCCTTTTCCAGAGACCCCGAGGTCATTTTTATCGGTCTGGCATCTTTGCATGCTCACAGATATTCTCTCTCTCTCTCTCTGTGTATGTATGTATGTATGTGTGTATATATGTGTATATCTATATATATATATATATATATATATATATATATATAATATATGTATATATGTATGTATATATATACATGTGTTATATACATACATATATATATATAAACCAGTATATGTATCCACAATATATATATATATATATATATATATATATATATATATTATATATATATATATATATATATATATATATATATATAAATATATATACTGTAATATATATATATATATATATAAATATATATATATATATATATATATATATATATATATAATATACATACAGTATATACTGTAATATATATACATATATATATATACATACATACATATATATATATAGTATATACAGTAATATATATATATATATATATATATATATAAAAACATGTGCATACATTATCCTGCAGGACTGCATTTCTCTCAGATAGGACGGCTCTAAAATAGACTACCCCTCCTATTCTTAGCTAAGCATTTAGGGATGAGATGGTCAGCCTGAAAAGCCCCCTCTCAGTCCCAAGTAGTGACCCATCATATTTGGCTAAACTACCAGGCACCAAACTGACAAAACAGGCCAACAGAGGAACACAAATGGTCTTTGGTCAGTTAATGGCTTTTGGACTGGCTTACCATGAGTATCTTTCTTCCCATTTTCTTATATAACTCTTTGACTGGGATGACGTAAATGTACTCCATGTAGTTTTTTCCATAAAAAAAACTCAAAATGCTGATAGTATACTGTAATTTTTTCAATAAAAAAGTTACTCAACGCTGCAGATAGTAATTTCGTGTGGCTACATTTTGTGAAGTAAATCTTTATGCCTCAACAGAAGGTGCCGGTGAACATGGAAAGATTCCCATGGATTTTCAATTGAAGCAGAAAGACTAAGCTGCTACTACTACTACTACTACTACTACTACTACTACTACTACTACTACTACTACTACTACTGCTTTTCTTAAACTATTAAGGTGATGGTACGACAAATTCTACATACATATGAACGTAGTATTCTGGACATGAAAAATAAATATATCAGATAGAAGGAAAAGGGGGGGGGAGTTTGCTTTGACAACGCAAACATAAGTCAAGTCGCCAGTAAAGCTAATTTCATTCCAAAACTGCAGTTTGAGAGAGAGAGAGAGAGAGAGAGAGAGAGAGAGAGAGAGAGAGAGAGAGAGAGAGAGAGAGAGAGAGCTTGGTCTAATTAGGAGAACACAACCAGCTAATTATTTCTGGCATGGACTTGGGGATAATTAAATGCCACAGCTGTAGCATCAGGTACTCTCAAACTATTTTTTGGTGGTACAAGAGAAGGGGGTAGGGGAGGTAAGGAAGAGGGAGGAGAAGGGGGGGTGGGAGAAAGAGGTCACCGTTCCGCAAGACCAAAGACTATGTAGATAACCAGAGCAGGCGTCACATTCGTTCAAGCTTTAATTGAGAGAGAGAGAGAGAGAGAGAGAGAGAGAGAGAGAGAGAGAGAGAGAGAGTTGAGGGCTACACATTAATCCATGCTATCATTTTGTAACCTAAAAGGTTTGCCGTCAGTATTCAGTCAAGGTATCAACTCAACGACCCAATATAACGTATCTATTGAACAGTTTAATGCTGAATTTTTGAAGGGCCCTGCATAAAAAAAAAAAAATTTTCCATTAAAAAAAACTTTAAATGAATTTTTGGAAATTTCATGAAAAATCAATTTACTCCCAACGCTGACAAAGCCCCTTAAAATCCTACCTCAGAAACTGAAAATATACATTTTCAATCTATCAATAAATGTTCCGTGCACAAGCTGAAAAGTAACCTACTCTGTAAAACAGAGAAGTGAAACACTTCTTTTAGTATGAAAGTTACTTTTCAATTTGTCAACTCCATTTTCTATTCTACCCAATCACTGATGAAATTAAGTAGCATTTACGAAATCCCTTTACTGTACACTTGTTTGTGATAAGAACAAACAAAACAATCACTAAATATTTTTTTTTGTTTGAAAGGCTACAAGTTGATCAACTAAACCGCCACTGTTAAACTGGAAATAGAATTTTAATATAAAATTTTGGCCAAAGGCCAAACGCTGGGACTTATGAGATCATTCAGCACTGAAAATAACGTTGAAACAATTGCTAGGAGAGGGTGGACAGTAAGGTGAAAGAAAGTGGATGTGAACGGATGTATTGTAAAAGGAATGAAAAGGGTAGCAGCTAAGGTCCTAAGAGACGCCGCAAAGAACCTTAAGCGATGCCTACAGTGCGCTGTGTGAGGTGCACTGACGGCACTAATCCCTACGGGACCGTAAAATAATACAAAAGACGAAATAAAAAGTGTGAGGTTGAAACCAAGTCGATGCCACGCTGAAACGCTTCTGAAACTGTTATAGAATCATAATGCGGAGAAAAAGAATCAAAACGACATAGCCCTTCTCACACAATATTCGAGGCTGTTCAACAACAATGCCCTCGTAATGTCAGGGGACTTGTCTTTATGCGGAGTTTAAATGGAAAGGAATATCTCAATTGCGATGCCTTGAATTCCAGTGAATATCGAAGACCCAAGTGAGTTCTTCAATTTCCCATGGTAAAAACTTGACGAGTCAATATCCTTTTACGCGGTACCTAGACATTCGACTCGGTTGCGCCCACGCAAGCTCTCAAACACTCATGTACACACATATACATGCATGAATTCATACATAAATACATAAACACACACACACACACACACACACACACACACATATATATATATATATATATATATATATATATATATATATATATATATACATATATATATATATATATGCGTGTGTGTGTGTATTTTTCCTTATACACCATTTCCTTCAAGAGTGATGTTATTAGTCCCACGTCCTTTTATCTTAACCCCAGCAGACAACAGTACCCATCTGCATCTGGGTCGACTAATGAGCAGTACGCCAGAAGGAATCCACAGACCATGAAAACATGAGCTCACCATTCAGCCACTTTGGTTGATTGTATCTTATTCAAAGAGGAGGCTATGGGGTCGGCTCGCCTCTAGACTAACTATTTACTTTTAAAATATATATACAAGAAATATATATATATATATATATATATATATATATATATATATATATATATATATATATATATATATATAGTACATACTGTATATATATATATATATATATATATATATACTATATATATATATATATATTTTGTCACTCATAAACGTGTATCTGACATACTTACAAACATTAAACCACGAATATAGTTTTATATATAATTCACTATACCTTGAGAACAACTTACATCCAAAGGGGATTATAATTAATAAGTGCCCCTGGTCTGGCCACTATTAGACTCCACTTTACACATTTCTATGGAATTGGATGTTAAACGATATTTGTTGCTTAATATTTGTGAATACAAAAAGTAGCCACGCCTGTATAGGTGACAAAAATTCATAGCCATGCATTACAAACTTGACATGCAGCTTCCATGGTGGACATGGGTTGATATCGATTATAAGCACAAAACCTCAATTCGATATCAACTTATTTCTCTGGATAGCCGGGAGGTCAAAGCTACTGCCTATAGTTATTTCTAAACCAAGGGCCCAGGTTCGAATCCGAATAACTTACAGGTACCAGTTGTAATTCTTTTGGGTATAAGTTATTCCCAAGGTATGTTGAATTCGAAATTAAGCGATATGTGTTCATACCTTAATACTTGTACTGTATATATAAAAAGCACTTGTGTATAAGTGACAGAAATTCATACCTAGCGAAGCGTTACACACTTACGAGTCAACTATCTTGGAGGAGATGGGTTGATATCGATTCAAAGTACGATAATTCCACAGGAATCTATGCAGCAGAGTCGATATCAACTTACGTCTCTCTTGATAGCCTTGACAGTTAACTGCTGTTTTCTAAACCAAGGGGCCTAGTTGGAATATTTCCAATACTCAACAAGCAGTCAGGACATGCAATTGGCCATCAAGTCAGCTGAAACAATAGCCAGCAATACATGTAAAAGCAGTCTTTGAAATTTAGAATGCGTTCTCAAACCATGTACCGTGACCACGACTTGAATTCTGTGTACTACAGTTCCTAAAACAATAAGAGGTTCCAAAGAATAAGCTAACAATGCTACGCGTTTTCATGTCTTCAGTTTACAGTATTCACTTATAGTGAGTCTTGCTTTTATAATATATATATACACACATATATATATATATATATATATATATATATATATATATATATATATATATATATATATATATATATATATATATATATATATATATATATATAATATATATATATATATATATATACACAATGTATGTAACAAACTAAACACGAAACCAGTTAGGATTTATACCCAGTGTTTCATTTTCCTTGTGGTACATCTGCATTGTACAGCACGTGCTACTGTGATTATACAAGAACACATGCTACATTATATATATATATATATATATATATATATATATATATATATATATATATATATATATATATATAATTATAAATCAATATATATGTATATATATATATTTACATATATATATATATTGCAAAGTACATAGCTTCACCAAATTAAAATGACGTGCATGTTTACTAAAAAGCATCCACATTTCCATTCCCATTACGAGGGTTAAGATGACAGGCTTTTACCATCCACAGTACTTAATCAGACACCATGGAAAGGAAGTGTAAATATTTAAAGCACGGGCAAAATGTATATAAGTTATTTCATTCTGTGGCTAACTACAAGAAAGTCAAGAATTCCAGAGTGCTACAAAAAAAAATCTAGATTAACCTAAGCTTGGGAGGAAGGGGATATGTCCAGTAAATAATTGAATAAGGCGAGAAAAAAAGTTCACAAAGTGCTGGAGAAGTCAAGAGAATATAGAGTTTAGGACAAGGGCCAAGAGCTGGAACCTATGAGGTCATTCAGCGCTGAAAGGAAGTTGACTGTAAAAAGATTTGAAAATTCTAACAGGAGGAAAACCTCCCAGTTGCACTATGAATCGATTGTTAAAAGAGGGTGGAAAGTAAGATGGAAGAAAGAGAATGAGAATGGAGGTAGAGTAAAAGGAATGAAATGGGTTGCAGCTAGGGGCCGAAGGGACGCTTCAAAGAACCTCTAGTAATGCCTACAGGGCACCGCATAAGGTGCACAGGCGGCACTACGGCACTAACCCGCTACGGGGGAGAGATAAAAGAGGAAAGAAGATGCAGAACAGAGAAGGGTAGTCTCATCGACTACTTCGGAAAATATCGGTAGCCTTTGTTCTTTGAATTCTCAGGCCGATTTGTTCTGTTATACCTGCGTGTTTTTTTTTTGTTTTCTTTTTAACTGCATATCATTTCGAAGTGCACGGCTGGGCCACAGTGCTTGGCTAATGAAGACTGACATTACCCGTTGTCAATCTTCCCACTGCTAGTCGGTTCTCACTCTTCATCGCTCTTGACAAAACAACACACGTTACATATATATATATATATATATATATATATATATATATATATATATATATATATATATATATATATATATATATATATATACATACAGTATATATGTATATATACACATATATATGTGTGTATGTATGTATAATATATATACTTATGTATATATATGTACATATACAAATAATTATACATATACATGTGTATATGCATATATTTATTATATATATGTATATCTATATTTATTTATTTATTTATTTATTTATATATATAACGTATATGAATATATATATATATATATATTTATATATATATATATATATATATATATATATATATATATATATATATATATATATATATATATATATATATATATATATTCACTATACATAGTTTTATCGAAAAGTATTCAGAGAAGTATCCAATAGATATTTTTCATCAAAAGAGTGTAAAAGCACCCATGGCACCATGTTGCCCAGTCAGTAGGATTTTGCCAAAAAAAAACACACACACACACACAAAATAAGTAGAAAAAAATAAATAAGTAAACAAATAAATAAATGAAGTGAACAATGTTCCTAACCCCTTCTCTATGTAATAGCACAATTCTGATTTTCAAGACATCGCCCATAATCTTGTAAGCTGTAAACTTACGGCATTGCCTTTCCAATATAATAAATAATAATAATAAATACTTCATTTCAGCTCTTGGCCATACGCAATATACACATACAAGAAAAATACATTGAAAACACTATATTAAAAAACCCTCTACGCAACAGCTAGAAGGTAGTAAGTAGTCTAAAAATGCGTACTCGCTCACAAAAGCACAAACAACAGCAAACTCACAAAAGCACAGGCAACTGCAAAGTATAGCTAAGTAAGAATGGTTTAACAACGGTGCGTCGTTATAATACTTACATATAAATGACCAAAATAAATGGAAAAAAAGAAAGGTGAAAATAATGTCATAACACTGGAAGGAAAGGTCAAACCTATCAGTTTAACATAGGTAAGAAGAGGAGATTCGGATGCTATAAGCATTAGTTTGGTCAAACTCACTGGATTTCGGGAAAAATAACAATGAAAAATAAATATTCAGTACAGAAAACGACTGTGTCTGTAATGACTTCATATAATGAGTTACGAGCACCAAACACAAAAGGGAGGATAAATTAACCAAAATAAGCAAACGAGATTAATAAGAGTCATTTAAGAAAAGGAAGCATACGGTAAAAGAAGAGCGACGGGGAACTGAAATCAATAATGAAGAATAAATCACAATAATACACAAATCCAAAATTAGTCCTTTAAACTGGAACAAGGAATTTAAAAAATGTACAAAAAAAACTAACCCACTATTCATTAGAAATTACTCAAATAAAAAAAAAACTGAAATGTGCAACTACCAAACACAAGGTGAGCAACGACTGGAGAAGAGAAACTAGAAAACGGAAAGGAAAAGGAAATACAAAGAGAGGAGAAAGAGGCAGAACAATAATCACATGAACAAACGAGGGGGTGTAAAGATGTGGAACAAGAGGAGTACCGGAGGATGAGAAAGAGGAAAGCCAAAAGGCAGGGAACACGAAGAAATGAGGATGAGCAAAATGAAGCGGAGCAAAATGAAGCGGAGCAAAGGATGGGGGAGTAAGAAGGAAGAGAATAAGAGCACGTAAAGGACATGCAAAAGGATTAGGAAGACGATAAAAAGGAGAAAATCCGAAGAACCGTAATATGATGAGCAAGACAAGGGATATTCAAGGAAAGAGAATCAGGGGGTACGAAAGAAGGAATAGGGAAAGGGGAAAAATTAGAAGGAAGAATAATGTGACAAAGAAGAAGAACAGTAGTGGTTGGTGTAGGAGGCAAGGTTGAAAGATAGAGAATAAAAAATTAATAAAAAAAAAAAAGGGGGCAAAACAGCATGAAGATGAGGCGTTGGTAACTTAAAGGAAGAATAATAAGAATAAGAGGAGGAGAAAAAGTAAGAGGGGCAAAAGATAAAAAGATGAAATGCAGAAAAAAGATCGATAGAGAGTCAGAGGAAGAACTATAATGTGAGGGGACGTGACGTAGAAGGGAAAAGGAGGAACGAAAAGAGAAGAAGAAAAAAGAAAAGGGGAGGATGAACAAGAAAAGAGGAGGTAAAAAGGCATTAGAAAGAATAGGAGGAGGAGGAGGAGGAGGAAACCCGGGTTTGATTAACACTCCACACCACTATTGGGGCAAGTCGATCAGGAACAAACTGCCAATGTCGGAGGTAAACAGTTCTTTTAGAATGCCCACGAGGTCTATACCCTTCGGTGCCCTAGTCGGCGCCGGAGTTCACACTCCGAAGGTGTTGACCCATGAGACGGAGACAAAGCAAAGGGGCAGATCCTTCAAAAGTCACGTAATTGGACCATACAAAGACGGAAGGCGCGGGAGGAGTAACTGAGGTTGGATGACCTGGTTGCGAAGACCGGCCTTTTAATATTTGGGAAGAATTACGCAAAGCAAATTACTTGGTGGACATTAATGAGAGAAAAAAACATAAATGTATTGAAAATTATTTTTTCATTTTATACATGGCATAGAAAATTTATTGAGTGTAATGGAGTCTTTTATCTTTTTATGGACAAAGGCTTAAGAAATCATTACTTTCTTTTTTTTATTTTCACTTACGACTTATCTTTACTATCATTAGCAATACGACTTATTTTTATTACCATAAACAATACGACTTAGTTTTATTATCATAAGAATACGACTTATTTTTATTATATCACTACGACTTAGTTTTATTATCACAGGAAATACGACTTATTTTCACTATAATAAGAAATACAGAATTTTTTTATTATCATAGTCAATACAACTTAGTTTTACCATCATAAGAAATACGACTTATATTTACTATCATAGTCAATACGACTTATTTTTACTATCATAAGCAGTACGTCTTACTTTTATTATCGTAATTGATACTACGTATTTTACTATCATAATTAATACTACGTATTTCTATTAAGATAATCAATATATGAAATAAACTGACCTTATCTTGAAAACTCCATACCGGCAAATCACTTTAATTTTTACACAAAAGTTCCATTCATAATTATTTTCATATTTCGTTCCGAAATATAAATTTTGTCTTTATCTCGTGTCCGAGATTACGATGAACAACACAAAAATACCACGAAATAAGAAAATATAAACATATACTACGGAGATTGTTTTACAAATTCAATAAATTCTTCATATTTACTTCGTATGTCGCTTAAACAAATTCCGTAAAACCTTCAATGATAAAATAATAAAATAAACCATGAATGATAATAAAAAAATAAATTACCTCAGATTGCATACATACTATTCACTGCATAGCAGCTCATGCACAACGCATTTCAACAACAACAACAAAATAATACTAAAATGAACTATGAATAAAAACTATAACAAAAGAAATGATCTTAGACTGCATACATCCTATTCACTGCATATCGGCGAATGCACAATGCATTTCAACAACAATAACAACTGCAGCAACAACAACGAGTAGGTTCAATTATTATATACGACCCTTCGTTGTGACAGGTACGACCATTATACGCAGTTTAATGGCCCAGCTGATAAATGACTGTAGTATCTAAGGAGAGTTATATGAATATTAAATGCTTGCAATACACAGAGGTACATTTTCTCACTACAATAGTGGAATGAGATGTGAACAACTGGACTCCACAAAGTACATTTTCTGATCTGGAGATATGATTAAACTGTATCTTAAATAAATTTAAGTTTATATAATTCACACGGCATATTTCCCGCTCTTAGAAACTATAAATAATCAGATAATTAAATTAATGGTTAAATACATCATTCTGTATGTATATAACACTTGGAACAAAATAAAATATATAATTAACCTGGGGAGAATTTATCATTACATTGTTTATCACATCTACTAGAAACCACATAAAGGTACGAGCAATTACGAATACGAAGACCTATTGGATATGAGAGAGAGAGAGAGAGAGAGAGAGAGAGAGAGAGAGAGAGAGAGAGAGAGAGAGAGAGAGAGAGAGAGAGAACAACTGTGAGTAACGGTGCACTTTCAGGGCCAGGAACAAAACTACAAAATGTTTGCTCAATGAACCCAATAGCGTTGTAATCCAGCCCCCCTCTCTCTCTCTCTCTCTCTCTCTCTCTCTCTCTCTCTCTCTCTCTCTCTCTCTCTCTCTCTGTGTGTGTGTGTGTGTGTGTGTCTCTGTGTGTTTTAAAAAATGGAGGTGTTAATTTTAAAAAATGGAGGATTAACTTTGAAAGTGGGCGCATTTAAAAAATAAGAGTATTCTTGATTAAAAATATCTTCACAAAACTAAGTACATAAGTGTGGATAATTGAGAGAGAGAGAGAGAGAGAGAGAGAGAGAGAGAGAGAGAGAGAGAGAGAGAGAGAGAGATTTCGCTCCTTCGACCATATTAATTAAGATGGCCTTATGCCAACACGGGCACTTGTTCCTGGAGCAGCCCATAAAATTGATAGTGGTAAACATTGAAGCGTGAACTAAGCTTCTGTACACACCAACGTTACCTCTCCCCCGAGAGAAAAAAAAAGAGGAAAAAGTGAGAAAATAGAGCTAATCTTGACGGGACCTTCATGAAACCTCATTCTTCAAGTGTGAACTCACTTTGTTTGCTCGACTTTTCAAGAACTGTTGTCGAGAAAGTTAAATTCCAGATTGGACGTTTATTTTTCCTAACAAAAACAAACGTTCTTCAAAGTTTTTTCTTTTCTTGCGTTGTTGTGGAGAAGACGCGTATCGAGTGTTAGGGAGTTTTTTAGGCCTAAGGAACATTTTGCTTTATTCCTAAACTTGTTTTATTTCTGATTTGTCACTTCATCCTTCTAGCAGTTCTGAATATGATTAATTACTAGTACTGTAAACTTGATTTTAAATTTATTTTCTATCATTACTCTATGAGAGGAATAATTTTTTTAGTGCTGCTTAGAGTAAAATATATAATCACACGGATCCCAGGCCCTGATAAACAAGGAAGGTTAATTATAACTCCAAAGTAACTGAACCTTGTAATAGAGCTTAGAAACCTTGTACATGCAGCAATGGAATACAATGAGGCCTTACAACCATGTGAGTATGTTGTTCCTTCATAACCGCTTATTATTATTATTATTATTATTATTATTATTATTATTATTATTATTATTATTATTATTCAGAAGATGAACTCTATTCATATGGAACAAGCCAACAGGGGATATTGACTTGAAACTCAAGCTTCCAAAGAATATGGTGTTCATTAGGAAAAAGTAAGAAGAGGTAAAGTGAAATACAGAAAAAAAGAGATCTCACTTATTAAAAAAAGAAAAAATAAACTAATAAATTAATATATAGGAAGACTTAAGACAAAGATACTGAAATGCAGGTTTAAAAATAATATCACTGTTTCCACTCTCTCGCAAAGAGCAACGGGTCACATAGACGCCCGAAAACCCATAAAGTGGTGAGTCAGTCTTCAACAGCTGTGAAGAGTGCACGAAACTTGGGCCAAAACAAAATCAAACAGTAGTGTCATGTTTTTTCTCAATTCTTGACCACAGATACTGTAAATCAAAACTATGCTCCTGAATAACATCAATCTAATTAATCACTAAATTACTTCAAAGTCAATTATAGCTACTTTGTTCTTTAATTTGTATTCCTGCTCTTTACGAAATTCAATTTAATCAGTCACTAAATTGTTTCAAAATCAATTTGCAGCTAATTTGTTCTTTAAGTAAATTTCTGTCTCATTCCTAAGTTTCGATGGCGGCCAACTAAGTTTTGGAGAAAAATCTTTTGTACAATGATGCTGCTAATTAAGACTTTATCAATAATTGTTGCACAAATCAATCAACAACGGAGCAAATGTTGTTGTCATAGTTCTAATTCCACAGAAAACCTCCTAAACACGGCTGCACAAACTTGAATGATTACTACTACTACTAATACTATTATTCTTAAAGAGCAACACTCATATGGAATATGCCAAAAAGGATAATAACCATTAAAGCAAGTGCCAACATAATAGGATACTCATAATCAAGACGACAATCACGCCTCTAAACCAACATGAAAGTAAATCAACAATATGATGGAAATGTGCAAACTTGAACAGGAAATATAGTAAACTACAACACGGAAATACCACTTAGCGAAAAATCAACATTATATATATATATATATATATATATATATATATATATATATATATATATATGTGTATATATAATGTATATATATATATATTACTAGCTGACCAAGCCGGTGGTGCCAGGGAAAACTTTGAATGGCAGTCAATCATTTCACTTAGAAAGGAAGCAACATATGGTGTGGTTTTGAATAACATGTTTATTTAAAGCAACGAATTCTAGACAGAATTATTAATCACAGGAAAGAAAAGCATTTTATCTAAAGCAATGAATTCTAGACAGAATTACTAATCACAGGAAAGAAAAGCATTTTCAATGATAGTACACATACTTTACACGGCAAAAGAATTCAGAGGAGATGCAGGAAAATTTTTCTAAGTCATACCACTCGGCCTGACACTGAGCAAGTCACACGTCGGCTCGCTAGTTTGCACAGTCCATACATAAGTGTATGAACCTACATTCCTGACACTTCATGTTTCACACCAGTCCAAAATGTTATCCCATGGCTGGGTATTTGCTGACACCTGCTGTTCTAGATCGGTCAACAGGTTTGGGTTTCTATAGAGTACAAGTTTACAAGTTTAGTTAATTTACAATCACATTTATATATACAGATATACTAGCTGACCAACCCAGTGCTGCCTGGGAAAACTCTGAATGACAGTCGATCACTTAGCTTAGAGAGGAAGCAACTAATCAATAAATTCTAGACAGAATTATTAATTACAGGAAAGAAAAGCATTTTCAATAATAGTACACATACTTTACACGACAAAAGAATTCAAAGGAGATGCAAGAAAATTTTTCTAAGTGTGGCCGCAATTCTGGTCATGCTACTTGGTCCGACAATGAGCGAGTCACATGCTGGTCCCCCGCCGCCATGGAGCCCCATTCTCGCGAGTTTGCATGGTCAATATGAAAGTGTATGAACCTATGTTCCTGACACTTCATGTTTCACACCAGTCCAAAATGTTATCCCATGGCTGGGTCTTTGCCGAGACCTGCAGCAAATAAGGTACCCGGAGGGCAGGGGCGCAGGTTTAAAACCTAAGCGAAAACCTTCGTTGGGCTCAAATGAGGGCTGCGTACAAAATTTTGTCTAGATCGGTCGAGCAGTTCGGATTTCTATAGAGCGCAAGTTTACATACATACAAGTTTACAAGGTTTAGTTACATTTACATTAATATATATATGGATTATATATATATATATATATATATATATATATATATATATATATATATATATATATATATATATATATATATATATATATATATAATAAAGCAACGGAATGTGTCATAAACTTTAAATTAAACGGAAACAACTCTTTCACGTGCCATTAAACATCCACAGTATTAGTAATACTTTTTTCCTTATGAAAAGGTGAAAAGTGTTTCTCTAACTGCCCAATCTTTAAAATGGTTTTGTAATTGCTACAGACTGCAAATGAACAATCACTCGCAATAAAGTTAAATAAGATTAAAAATAATAAAAATACCTCTATTATTAATACCTCCTCTGCACTGGCCATCGCTAAACTTCGCAAAAGACCAGTGAAGAGAACTTAATCAAAACACTCGACCAACACTTTAAATCGAGCAACCTCACAATACCGAAAAGAAAAGAGAATAAAGAGGAGGAGGAGGAGGAGGAGGAGGAGGAGGAGGAGGAGGAGAACCGTGGCCGAGGTGCCACGAACAGAATCACGACGATGAATCTGATTGGAAACACAAACAACTTAAAAGTCAAATGACTCCTCTAAAGGCTTTGAGAGGGAATGGGAGAAATGAAGGTCGGGGGAGGGGGAAGGGCTGGGAAGGGGAAGGGGAGAGGGAGGGAGTGCGGAGGGATACGGGGTTATATCGATAGTGGAGGGCCATTCAGTCAATGCTCCCAGACAGATGTTGAGATAAGCTTCATAAAATGAGAATTAGCTCAAACACCAGTATTGAAGTGTTTGGTGTGATCACACAGGAATCTTCCATCACCTCCATCCCACCCCTCCTCTCTCTCTCTCTCTCTCTCTCTCTCTCTCTCTCTCTCTCTCTCTCTTGTACATTGCAAGTTACTGCTTAGTAAGCACACACACGCGTAGACAGGTGACTCTGAATTTATGTATTTGCATACACAGTATCTATATACAATAGTTTACGTAGACAGCTCTTTTTAAATCTGTATATGCAAAAAAGTACCATTCAAAACGTTGGGGAAGAGAATATTAAAAATTTCAATGAATGAAATATATTCCACCAAGGGTGACAATTCTTCTTTCACAACATTCAACATTCAAATACACACTTTTAACTTTAACATTATCTCTTAACTAACACTTTCTTTCGCAAAGCTAAAATCCACGTGACACTTGATAATCTGACTCTTCTCTGAATAAATCCTTGTTTATATAAACACGAGAGAGAGAGAGAGAGAGAGAGAGAGAGAGAGAGAGAGAGAGAGAGAGAGAGAGAGAGAGAATTTTTCTTTAAAGTTAATGACCCGAGATGAAGGCAAGACGAGGAAGTCTGCATAACAGTTCAAATGTTCAAATAAATTA
>NC_089742.1:45378012-45383012 GCF_040412425.1 Macrobrachium rosenbergii | reverse complement strand
AATGAAAGGGGTTGCAGCTAGGGGCCGAAGGGATGCTGCGAAGAACCTTAAGTAATGCCTAAAGTGCACCGCATGAGGTGCACTGACGGCATTACCCCACCCCACCCACCCCTACTTGGATCACTGGAAGACAATCCAGCCTTTCCCTCAAGGCCAAAAAAAAAAAAAAACACACACACACACAAAGGGAATGATTTCACCTACCCCCTTACCTCCATTGACAAGCAAGCCTTCAAACGCACCATAGCAACGAGCACGCCAGAAAAACTATGAATAATTTTTTAAGTGAAAAGTTGGAAATGGATGCAGCTGATACCCTTCCCCACCTCTTGTGGAAAAATACTATAAAACTAACCTTCAAATACTGATATGAGTACAGCAATTCTCACAGGGCCTAACCCACCATCAAGAAGATTTAAGAGGAACAGACCTCCCGGTTGAAAGGACCTATGGCAAAGTTACTGGGTACACTGGTGTTTAGACACAAAACACACACACGCACACACACACACACACACACACAAACACACAGTCAACATCCTTCTCCTACCTCTGAAGTGGTCAGTAAACATACACACCATCCAACCATCAGGCACTGCCAATCTTCCCTTAAACAATCTCTCAGACGAAGCCAACTCAAATCACAATCTTGCCTCTCGTGCCTCATTGTGACCGACTGTCGCTCGTACCGGACCCCCCACAACATCACCCAATACTATGTCATCTCTACATGTGGACGTCCAATGCCCTTGTTGCAGCTCTGAGCCTTTGGTTGGCTACTACAATAACATGAACAGAGAAGTGCGGAAATCCACGCTAGATGTCATGACAATTTTCAGACCAAGGAAAAGGTTAATCGACAAAACACTTTTAGAATAATTAGAAAAATAATATAAAGTAGCAGGGAGTAGTTACGAGCAATAGATTTAAGTAAGAAAAAAAATGATTACACTACAGAATAGCTAAATTCCCACAAAGAAAAACAGAGTAACGTGGAAGTTACCTACAAAGCTTTAACAACTTCAGAGCGCACACGTAAACGATTAAGAAGCGAAACAGTTACAACCAAAACTCGATTTTATGAAATAAAGAATTATGTATACCATTAAGAAAATTATCTCAACCAAGCAAAAGTGCTTCCAATCCATAAAAAAAATACGTCATTCGTTTATACTTTGGTAGAAACGGAACACGAGCACGAAAAGACACCATATGCATTTTCGGAAGACAAAAGGTTCAAATCATTCATCATACTCTAATTCCTCGGGTGAAATGAACCGATAAACAGGCATGGTGAATGAATTCCTTTTTTTATTATTAAATAGAGAGCAATCATTCAGCAGGTAGGAATTTATCTGGTGGAAACAGCAGGCAATAAACCATCATGCTGGAACTCTATGTCCCAAAGACATTACAAATTCTTATCCGTACTTTTACTATTAATCAATAGCTTTCGTGAGATTCTTCAGGACCTTAGGGGTACAAATTTATAAAAAGTCCTCTGAGAGAGAGAGAGAGAGAGAGAGAGAGAGAGAGAGAGAGAGAGAGAGAGAGAGAGAGAGCACTTGTTCATATGACTATTCAGTTCACTATCCTATTTCCCTTTATGTCGAAGAGAGAGTGACTTCACTACATGTTTATATCACTATTAAGTTCACTATAGTATTTCCCTTTGAGAGAGAGAGAGAGAGAGAGAGAGAGAGAGAGAGAGAGAGAGAGAGAGAGAGAGAGAGAGAGAGAGAGCACCTGTTCATATAACTACTCAGTTCACTATCCTATTCCCCTTTACGTCGAAGAGAGAGAGTGAGTTCACGACATGTTCATATCACTATTAAGTTCACTATCGTACTTCCCTTTTAGTCGGAGAGAGAGAGAGAGAGAGAGAGAGAGAGAGAGAGAGAGAGAGAGAGAGAGAGAGAGAGAGAGAGAGAGACTGTGCACCAGACGGGACACATGGCTCTTCTCTAACCACGGAGAAATTTCATATAGAAATAGTGTTCACTTGCTTTCAAGTCCCTGCATCTTTCCCAACAACTTGAGTAGTAGAGGACCCCTAGGAACTTGAATGAGTCTCGATTAAACAGCGTACCTCTCCATATAACAAGCCTTTCCAGTACAACGCTTACGCCTTACGGGCTAAACTGCTTGACATACGAGTATGTTGTTCTTGACTAAAGCCTTGCAGACTGATCAGTCCGAAAAATCTGAATCAGAGAAGTAAAGAACCAAACATGAACTGGAGGAGACCAATCCCAAGGAACTGGATGCAGACCGGCCACGCCTAAGCAAAAAAGAAAAAAATCCTTTATTTATCTTCACGAAGTTCCCTTCCGGAATGACAAATTGCCCAATTGGCCGAGTAAGCATCATCATCAGATACAGACTAAAATACATACTGTTCTCGGAGGCTAGGAACGTGACATAATATATGAAAGAAAATGGTGGAATAAAAGGCAAAACGACAGAGGAAATGCGGTGTTCCGAGGAGGGGTACCGAATGCAAGCATGGCTTAGAATTATCCGAATTCTTTTTAAAACGACTATATATTTGTCCAACAACAGGCAATTTCCACCTAACAAGGAGTGGCTATAAAAAACAAGTAAAGCAATCGAGTTTTCTGTACAGCGTATAATGCTGTGTGAAACTCTCACCCAAGGCCCATGAAACTCTCAGCAGCAGCCCATGAAACTCAACCACGGTCAGAAGTACGACAATGGCTAACTTTAACCTTCAATAAAATAAAAACTATTGAGGCTATAGGGCTGCAATTTGGTATGTGTTTGATTATTGGAGGGTGGATAATCAGCATACCAATTCGCAGCCCTATAGCCTCAGTAGTTTTTAAGATCTGAGGGCGGACGGACAGACAAAGCCGGCACAATAATTTTCTTTTACAGAAAACTAAAAAGTCACAGCCACATTCACCTCTTGGCTGCTGAATCGAGACATCTCTTATTATACGTAAACATTTTATAGAGAAATTATATAATAAAGAAATCTGCCAAGTCCATGAGAGTTCAGGGGATATGTGCAAAATTCCTGAATGTTCAGGGGATATGTGCACAGTCCATGATTGTCCAGGGAATAGGTGCACAGTCCATGAATGTTCAGGGCATACGTTCACAGCCATGAATGTTCAGGGCATACGTTCACAGTCCATGAATGTTCAGGACATACATGCACAGTCCATGAATGTTCAGGGGTGCACAGTCCATGAATGTTCAAGGCATAGGTGCACAGTCCATGAATGTTCAGGGGATATGTGCACAGTCCATGAATGTTCAGGGGATATGTGCACAGTCCATGAATGTTCAGGGCATAAGTGCACAGTCCATGAATGTTCAGGGCACACGTGCACAGTCCATGAATGTTCAGGACATACATGCACAGTCCATGAATGTTCAGGGGGTATGTGCACAGTCCATGAATGTTCAAGGAATAGGTGCACAGTCCATGAATGTTCAGGGGATATGTGCACAGTCCATGAATGTTCAGGGAATACGTGCACAGTCCATGAATGTTCAGGGATATGTGCACAGTCCATGAATGTTCAGACGATATGTGCACAGTCCATGAATGTTCAGGGGATATGTGCACAGTGTATGAATGTTCAGGGGATATGTGCACAGTCCATGAATGTTCAGGGCACAGGTGCACAGTCCATGAATGTTCACGACATACGTGTACAGTCCATGAATGTTCAGGACATACGTGCACAGTCCATGAATGTTCAGGGGTGCACAGTCCATGAATGTTCAGGGAATAGGTGCACAGTCCATGAATGTTCAGGGGATATGTGCAGAGTCCATGAATGTTCAGGGAATACGTGCACAGCCCATGAATGTGCAGGGGATATGTGCACAGTCCATGAATGTTCAGAGGATATGTGCACAGTCCATGAATGTTCAAGGGATATGTGCACAGTGCATGAATGTTCAGGGGATATGTGCACAGTCCATGAATGTTCAGGGCACAGGTGCACAGTCCATGAATGTTCACAACATACGTGTACAGTCCATGAATGTTCAGGGAATAGGTGCACAGTCCATGAATGTTCAGGGAATAGGTGCACAGTTCATGAATGTTCAGGGAATAGGTGCACAGTCCATGAATGTTCAGGAAATAGGTGCACAGTCCATGAATGTTCAGGGAATAGGTGCACAGTCCATGAATGTTCAGGAAATAGGTGCACAGTCCATGAATGTTCAGGGAATACGTGCACAGTCCATGAATGTTTAGGGGATATGTGCACATTGCATGAATGTTCAAGGGATATGTGCACAGTCCATGAATGTTCAGGGGATATGTGCACATTGCATGAATGTTCAGGGGATATGTGCACAGTCCATGAATGATCAGGGGATATGTGCACAGTCCAATGTTCAGGGGATATGTGCACAGTCCATGAATGTTCAGGGAATACGTGCACAGTCCATGAATGTTCAGGGGATATGTGCACATTGCGTGAATGTTCAGGGGATATGTGCACAGTATATGAATGATCAGGGGATATGTGCACAGTCCATGAATGTTCAGGGGATGTGTGCACAGTCCATGAATGTTCAGGGAGTACGTGTACAGTCCATGAATGTTCAGGGGATATGTGCACAGTCCATGAATGTTCAGGGGATATGTGCACAGTCCATGAATGTTCAGGGGATATGTGCACATTGCATGAATGTTCAGGGGATAGGTGCACAGTCCATGAATGATCAGGGGATATGTGCACAGTCCATGAATGTTCAGGGGTATGTGCACAGTGCATGAATGTTCAGGGGATATGTGCACAGTCCATGAACGATCAGGGGATATGTGCACAGTCCATGAATGTTCAGGGGGTATGTGCACAGTCCATGAATGTTCAGTGAGTACGTGTACAGTCCATGAATGTTCAGGGGATATGTGCACAGTCCATGAATGTTCAGGGAATACGTGCACAGGCCATGAATGTTCAGGCGATGTGTGCACAGTGCCAGAATGTTCAAGGGATATGTGCACA
>NC_089742.1:45340512-45373012 GCF_040412425.1 Macrobrachium rosenbergii | reverse complement strand
CCAACACAATAACCCATTTGAAGGCCAAACCATTCTTTAAAGCTTCATTCCCATCACAGCTGGAGGCCAAAAAGTCTTGATATATATTCGAAGCACCTCCACGTGACGGAGGACAAGTACACAATTTCTTTTCCTTCTCTTTCACTGGTAAGCGTTCCCTGATACACAAGAACGCCTCAGACCTCTGCTCAACAGGTTAATGAGATGGAGAGTTAATAGTCACCGCAAGAAAGGATTAGGTGACTAAGGGGAAAAATCTAAAATGGGTCTCTCTCTCTCTCTCTCTCTCTCTCTCTCTCTCTCTCTCTCTCTCTCTCTCTCTCTCAAGCAAATGTTTTCTCTCAGTAAAAGCTTTCAGTTACTGCTCTCTCTCTCTCTCTCTCTCTCTCTCTCTCTCTCTCTCTCTCTCTCTCTCTCTCAAAAGCATATGGTTTTTCTCGATCAATAAAACTTTCAGTTACTGTTTCCAAAAGGCACAAGCAGAGTTTATCAAATTGAAAGTATAAGGTGTACCTTCTCTCTCTCTCTCTCTCTCTCTCTCTCTCTCTCTCTCTCTCTCTCTCTCTCTCTCTCTCTCTCTCTCAAAATCATATGTTTTTTCTTGATCAGTAAAACTTTCAGTTACTGTTTCTCACAAGGCACAAGCAGATTTTACTAAAATAAAAGCATACGTTATTCTCTCTCTCTCTCTCTCTCTCTCTCTCTCTCTCTCTCTCTCTCTCTCTCTCTCTCTCTCTCTCTCTCTCTCTCTCTCTCTCTTAATCGAGCAGAGATATTTAAACCCACCTGCCTGATATGTAACGAGACTGCATAAAATGTAAAAAGTCACATCAAAAGTAATAATAGAAAAGGAACTGTGTCACATCAATGTACATAAAAAGAAAAATGATAAAACATGAGTCAAATAAAATGTAATAAAAGAAAATATTTCACATAAATATACAATGAACAAGATCAGAGAACAGTTGATTCCTGTAACCAAAAGAAAAAATATACATAAAAGACAAACAAAGCATCACAGTGATAACCTTCAAATATTTCTGCAAGCTGACAAAAGAGGAAATTACGATTAAATTCTGTATTTAGTAAGTAAATAAAGGCACGAGAACTGGAGTCAACGCTATGGAATTACATAAAATAAAGGTTTTTCATCCTAAAACAAATAAACAAATAACGTACAGTATCAATAAATACATATTAGACAGATTAACAACTTCTCTTAACAATAAAAACGGTGCTTAAGAATAAATTCCGGATATGAACAGGAAGGAAAATAAAGGAAATAATTTCAACACTATATACACTATATACATATATATATATATATATATATATATATATATATATATATATATATATATATATACATATATATATATATATATATATATATATGTGTGTGTGTGTGTGTGTGTGTGTGTGTGTGTGTGTGTGTGTGTGTGTGTGTGTGTGTGTGTGTTAAAACTATTTCCTTAATTTTACTGCCTGTTCATATCCGAAATTTATTCTTAAGCACCGTTTTTATCGTTGTTAAGGGAAGTAGTTAAACTGCCTAATCTTATTTATGTATGTTACCTTTTTACTTGTTTTTGGATAATTAACCTGTCTAATATGTATGTATTTATATATGGTATGTATTTATTTTTTATGAGAAAAAACTTCATTTTCTGTAAATATGTATACTGTATACACACACATATACATTATATATATATATATATATATATATATATATATATATATATATATATATATATATATTTATATATTTATATATATATATATATATATATATATATATATTATATTTCTGGGGTTTGTGAGCTGCAGTCACGGTGGTGAAACGATTTCTAACTTGTCTATCAAAAATTGTCTGCATATCTGATGCTTCAAGTTCTTTTCAATGGTCAATACAATACTATGCAAGATTTTGCAAATGTGGACAAAATGAGAGAGAGAGAGAGAGAGAGAGAGAGAGAGAGAGAGAGAGAGAGAGAGAGAGAGAGAGAGAGAGAGAATGTGCCAAAGGATAAAACTTCCTCTTGAGAGAGAGAGAGAGAGAGAGAGAGAGAGAGAGAGAGAGAGAGAGAGAGAGAGAGAGAGAATGTGCCAAAGGATAAAACTTCCTCTTGAGAGAGAGAGAGAGAGAGAGAGAGAGAGAGAGAGAGAGAGAGAGAGAGAGAGAGAATAAGTCAAATAGAAAAATTGTGCATTTGTGAGTATAAGAAAACTTCACTATTGAGAGAGAGAGAGAGAGAGAGAGAGAGAGAGAGAGAGAGAGAGAGAGAGAGAGAGAAAATGTCAAAGGATAAAACTCATTGAGAGAGAGAGAGAGAGAGAGAGAGAGAGAGAGAGAGAGAGAGAGAGAGAGAGAGAGAGAGAGAATAAGTCAAATAGAAAACTGTGCATTTGTGAGTATAAGAAAACTTCACTATTAGAGAGAGAGAATATGTCAAATAGAAAAATTATGCATTTGTGAGTATAAGAAAAACTTCACTATTGAGAGAGAGAGAGAGAGAGAGAGAACGTACAAATGAAAAAAGCATACATTTGGGTGTATGAATAAGAAAACGTCCCTCTCCCACAAGAGAGACAGTCAGACAGACAGACGGACAGACAGAGAAGCTTTTGTGTGCATATGTGTACGACGGAGGGCGAGCAATATGAGAAAGCTTTTACAAGGATGAAAATGCAACCGTAAAAAAAGCTCTATCGCGAGACGGGATATGGATTTCAAAAAAATGAAAAAAACTCTGCCATGAAAAAAGCAGCCTTCCATTAAGCATTCAGAAAACATACAAGTTCATGCAAAGCTACAGGACTACAGGTTGCCACTTGCCGCCAGGAGAAAAATTCTCAGTATTTTTTTTTTCAGTCCATCAGTCAGAAGCATAGGACTGTTTGCTGTTTATGATGTAATTTAGAAATTCAACTATACAATGCACACACGCACGCACACATACACACAAACACACACACACGTACATATATATATATATATATATATATATATATATATATATATATATATATATATATATATATATATATATATATATATATATATATATATATATATATAACTATCTCTCTCTCTCTCTCTCTCTCTATATATATATATATATATATATATATATATATATATATATATATATATATATATATAAACAGAAGTAGTTGGCGCAAGCAGGCACACAGCATATCTCAGGACAGGGTGACAAGGAGATAGTCGGTCATCTGTAGGTGGTATTTATTTGCCCCCTTAGCTTTTATCCTCTTGTATATAAACGGTTTGTCGATGACACCTTCGTTCTTTTCAAATCAGCCTTTCATGCTGATCAGTTCCTCTCGTACATCAACGAAGTACATCCAAATATTAAGTTTACATTAGAAAGAGAGGACAATAATCAATTACCATTCTTGGATGTTTTGGTGTTCCGACATAATGACAGTTTTAACACTTCCATTTTTAGAAAAAAAACTTTTACTGGTCTGGGTTCAAACTTTTATAGTGCTTGTTTTTATAATTTTAAACTAAACTCAATTTTTACTCTCATCCACCGGGCTTATACTCTAACCTCTTCTTGGGACTCTTATCATAAAGAAATAATTTTCTTGCACAAATATTTTACTGATAATTGGTTTCCATCTTATGTTTTCTTTAAACACTGTAAGAATTTCTTAAATAAGAAGCTATCTCACTCGGCTGTTATAAGTACAGTACCACGGAAGAAACTCTATGCAACTATCCCATACGTCCTAGACGATAAATTTAGAAATAATCTGAAGTCTGCAATAGAAAAACATTTTAACATGTTGCAAGTCATTTTGATACCCAAAAATCCACTTACAATAGGGTCCCTTTTTAAATTTAAGGATAGAATCTGCCCAATAATGCAATCGTCAGTCGTATATTAATATACTTGCCCCAGATGCAATTTGGGGACTTACGTGGGATCGACTAAGCGATTGCTGAGAGTCAGAGCAGATTCACATAAAGGTGTTAGTCATCGTACTGGTTGCAGATTGTCCAATCCAGAATTTTCTAATATCAGAAACCATTCAAATATATGTAATACAAGTATTAATTATTCTGACTTCTCTGTTTTGGGCCAAACAAGTCATCAACACGAACTACTCATTTTGGAATCGTTATTCATAAAACAGCTAGTTCCTAAGTTGAACTCACACACCACCTCTGTCCAGTTGTATCTGGCTTGAGCCAGTTTTCTTTGCTGCTTTCCTTGTCCCTTTTAGTCATTCAGTCCTCAACCTTTTAGTCTAGCAGGTGCTTTTTATGAATTGTCTTGTTTTAATGTATATTTATATAGCATGTTATGAGACTCTTGAAGTCGTTAGTTTTATTCCACGTATTTTAATTTGTAAATTTTCTTTTTTAGCCTTGATGATGTAACAATGTGTTACGAAACGCGTCGGCAAATAAATACCACTTACAGATGACCGACTATCTCCTTGTCACCCTGTCCTGAGATATATATATATATATATATATATATATATATATATATATATATATATATATATATATATATATATACATATATACATATATGTATGTATGTATGTATGTATGTATGTATGTATGTATGTATAGAATATAATATAAATTAATATAGAACTGAAGCCAAAGCGCTGGGACATATGAGGTCATTCAGCGCGGAGATGGAAACTGACAGTAAAAAGGTATTAAAGGTGTAACGGGAGGGAAACCTCGCAGGTGCATTACAAATCAATTGTTAGGAGAGGGTGGAAAGTAAAATGGAGGAGAGAAAATATGAAGAGAGGTTCTGTAAAAGGAATGAAAGCGGTTCCAGCTAAGGAGCCGAAGGGACACTGCAAAGATCCTTATGTAATGCCGACAGTGCACCGCACGAAGTGCACTGACAGCACTACCCCCTTACGGGGTGTATATGTATATAAAAATAAATACTGTACAGTATATATATACATATATATACATATATATATATATATATATATATATATATACATATATATACATATATATATATATATATAACCACCAACCACTATCAGAGAAACTACTACTACTTCTACTATTACTGCTGCTACTACTACTACTACTACTACTACTACTACTACTACTAATAATAATAATAATAATAATAATAATAATAATAATAATAATAATAATAATAATAATAATAATGATAATAATACACTTACTCAAGGGGATTACAGATGCTTCATAACACCAACATGTAGTTATAAATACAAATAAGAATAAAGCAGATGTAAAGCACATTTCAGTTCCACCAGACGCAACCATAATTGCTTCATCGGATGAAGAGTATTCGAGCACGAAATGAATTGACAAAAAGAAAATGCGCGCGCGTGCGGGAACCGCGCGCATATACACAAAACAACGCTCATGACATCATGATTTGAAAAAGAACTGTCGCTCAACACGACGACATAAAAATCCATGAAGTCAATCAAGACTTTTCTCCCCGTCCCTCATGGTACTTCCGCTGAAGGCAAATTACTACCCATCCTTTCAGAGAGAGAGAGAGAGAGAGAGAGAGAGAGAGAGAGAGAGAGAGAGAGAGAGAGAGAGATAATGTGCCAAAGGAAAAAAACTTTTATGAGTATAGAAAACTTCACTCTTCAGAGAGAGAGAGAGAGAGAGAGAGAGAGAGAGAGAGAGAGAGAGAGAGAGAGAGAGAGATATGTCAAACAGAAAAATTATGCACTTGTGAGTATAAGAAAAACTTCACTATTGAGAGAGAGAGAGAGAGAGAGAGAGAGAGAGAGAGAGAGAGAGAGAGAGAGAGAGAGAGAGCTCAATTCTTCGGCATTACAATCCTATCCATAAACTCCATCCCTAGGAGTTATAAGATCACAGTTATGTCCAAACCCCTCTTCTGGAGGAGAGAGAGAGAGAGAGAGAGAGAGAGAGAGAGAGAGAGAGAGAGAGAGAGAGAGAGAGAGAGAGACTTATCAACAAGAGATCCTGGAGAGAGAGAGAGAGAGAGAGAGAGAGAGGTTCAGAGAGAGAGGCTTATCAACAACCAGTTTCCAAAATCCTGGATGGTCCTACAAGCGTGCGAGAGGCAGTATTTGAATGCATTCCAGGTTCAACTGAGAATGTCGGCTCTTTCCACGAAAGATCCCAGTTTCCAAAAATTTTTCAGCTGGCTTTTGTCAAAGAAAATAGAGAAGAGAGAGAGAGAGAGAGAGAGAGAGAGAGAGAGAGAGAGAAAAGAGAGAGAAAAGAGAGAGAGAGGAGGGTTGTAAAGGGGGATCTATTCCATAAGGATGTACAATTATAATAAAATGAAAGCAAAGGAAAACTATGACCAGAAAATATTCAAAAATTGCTGTTTCTTAATGACTCCAATACAAGTGAACAGTGATACTGTACTACGTATTGCTATGCACAACACCTTACCTGAACAGTAATAATTAGCAGAAGGAATTAAGAGAAGTGAATGAATAGCAAACGTTAATATAATGCGGAAGGGTAACAAATCCTGGAGCATAATAAAACTCTTGCAGTCCCAAAACCGAATTAAATTAAATTTCTATTCTTGCCTCAAGGAAGAAATTATTAAATTTGCAGCAAACCTTCGGAGTCTGATGCAACGGCGACGGGTCACAATCAGGCAAAGAGCAACAAAAAAAAGTATCTGCCAACACTATTAATCCATAAAGGTGGAAATACATTTTCCTATTTCCTGAGTTACAGCAAACCGCTGGAAATGAACAGTTACTATTAAATTTAATTTTACGACACACCGTAAATAATGCGTCAAATATTTCACCTTATCTACACCTTAAATCAGTGAATAACACAAAACTTGCTGAAAGCTCTGCACTAAAGTACTTTACATGGGAACTTATAATAAACACGAGAGAGAGAGAGAGAGAGAGAGAGAGAGAGAGAGAGAGAGAGAGAGAGAGAGAGAGAGAGAGAGAGAGAGAGACAGAGAGAACTCCGTTTCAGTAGGATGAAAGTGACCAAAGTGAAGTGCATGGAAATGTATGGGACATGACTGCTGATTTCTCGATCTCCAAAACTGAAAGACAACTTAATATTCCAGAGAAATGCAAATGAGCCCTACCCAGTGATGAGGTCATTTGATAAAATTATTGTTAGACTTCCAAATAAAAGTGTGAAATCAAATAGTAATTCTCATTTGCTACGCCTCCAGGAATTATACTTAATTTCAAGCCACTACCTACAATATCTTAATTTTAAACAACGGAACACGCCGCCAACCGCCTCTCTCTCTCTCTCTCTCTCTCTCTCTCTCTCTCTCTCTCTCTCTCTCTCTCTCTCTCTCTCTCCATATATATATAAATCTACACCTTGCCTTTGAACAGAAAGACATGTGAGCACATTTACGGATACAGACGAAAATCCCGTCATCCATACCCCTCCCGCCTCCTTCCAGCCTCTCTCTCTCTCTCTCTCTCTCTCTCTCTCTCTCTCTCTCTCTCTCTCTCTCTCTCTCCTCTGCCCAATCCCCATCTCTCTCTTTCTCTCTGCATTGTACATGTGCCGTTATGACAAGAAAGCCTCTTCTATTCTCATCGTTTCTTGCTCGTCTAACTGACATTCCCTGGCCGGTGCATGATGGCATTCTGTCCTGTGACCCTCTGCTCCTGAGAAGGGTAACTTTTTGCTAAGGCTGGCTCTCTCTCTCTCTCTCTCTCTCTCTCTCTCTCTCTCTCTCTCTCTCTCTCTCTCCAGAAAATGTGTTACTATTTGTCTCTAAAGCGGAATAATTTCCCTTTCTAACTTGCCAGTGTTCTGGCTATCTTAAAAAAAAATCTATACTCATTTGTCCCTTAGACGACCTCTACTTAACTTCCCAACTCCAATTTACTTGCTTGGATATCTCTCTCTCTCTCTCTCTCTCTCTCTCTCTCTCTCTCTCTCTCTCTCTCTCTCTCTCTCTCTCTCTCTTGATGGAGCTTATATGGCCACCTCACGATAGGGTACACCGTTCGGGGCTGCGAGAGGGGTTTTTGAACACAGACACGAGAGGGATTTTGGTGGGCTTATAAGGTTACTCCTGAGTTGGTTTTTCGTGAAGCTTCGGATGCCTGTAGAGGGGTCGGTGCCTCGCTGAGAGGGTAACACGATTGTTGTCCTCCTTGTCCTCCTCGTCCTCCTCCTCCTGCTCCTCCTCCTCCTTACTCGTCTTTTTCCACTGATGAAGATTAAGCTAATGTCCCTGGGTGGAGAGAGAGAGAGAGAGAGAGAGAGAGAGAGAGAGAGAGAGAGAGAGAGAGAGAGAGAGAGAGAGAGAGAGAGTTGTAATCGTCTGTTCAGCCCAGTTCCAAGAAAAATGAAAAGGCTCCCCACATGTCTGTCCACTGAAGGAATATTTCTACGAAAGCAATTTACTAAACAACTTGACAATTACGTTAAGTGAGAAAAGTTGCTATGTCACTTGAAATCAAGAATACAATAAGACCATACCCTATAAGTTAATGCAATTTACTTAAGGGATATGCAGTTTCATGAGCCTTTTACCAAGATCGGATAAAAATCAAAGGTTTCATGAAGATTTAACGGCAGAATCTTTAAACCCATAAATAACTTGAGACCAGCTTGCAACAGCAATCAAATGAGAGAGAGAGAGAGAGAGAGAGAGAGAGAGAGAGAGAGAGAGAGAGAGAGAGAGAGAGAGAGAGAGAGAGAGGCTCTTAACTGCAAGACAATCTTCAAGTACCTAGTACCGTCTATCAAAAATGTGACCCACTGCTTTATTTTGGAAAAAAAAAGCCATTTCTCCTCCTATGTTTGTCCCTATGGACTCATTAGTATTCATTGCATCTCACACAAGGCTCCTAGGGTCTAGTGCATCTCTCCTAAGCGTAGATATTTGAGCTGAGCTTACTAGTTCGACTTCGCTATATATAGCATGCGAAAAACGCCGCTATATATAGCGAAGTCGAAAACTGGTTTTTGCTGACAATGCTTCCCGAAGGGAAAAGCGCTTGTGGAGTCGTGCGTCCATCCCAGTCGTGGCTGTGGTGCCATGGAGCATGCACATTTCTGACATTCTCGCCGGTCTAAGTTGGCTTTGTTGCAAAACACGACGTATGGGGAGTTTCTCAAATAGAGAAGAGAATTCAAATGCTGGGGTTTATTTCCGAAACGTTGGCTTTTTCCTGCTAAATTAGCCACGGCTACGAAAAGGGATTTGCATTGCTATGCGGAAGTTTTTTCTTTAGCATCTCGTATGACGTCATGACTGTGAACCACACACACATGCGACTAGTGTACAAAAAATTTTCCTAAATTTTCATACAATGATCATCATAATTAGGCATCTTTAATTTTTTTCTGCATGACGTCATGCTACAAGAGCCATTCCAAACGTTGTAAAAAGTTTATATGTTCCAATTTAAAAAAAAATTATATCTATTCTCAGGACTTTTGAATTTTCTTTTAATACTGATCAATAAGTAACGGTAACAAAATGCAGACTTATTCCCCCAACGCTTTAAGACAAAACCTAAGAGTAGGGCAGATCCACCTGTTTACTTAAAGATTTAAAAAAAATCGAAAAATTCCAAGAGCCAATGTTATAGTATGAATAACGAAAGAAAAATTTAAAAAGTTAGTCCCCCGTACCACAAAAAATTTCTCAACATCCTAACGTCACTACCAATTCTACTTTAAACAAAAATTGCTACTACAAAGTAAAAAAAAAAAAATAATAAAGTTTCGACCACAAACCAAACAGGGAGTACGATTACGATTAAAATATATAAATTTTCGACCACAAACCAAACAGGGAGTACGATTACGATTAAAATATATAAATTAACTACAACAAATAAAATACAGAATGAAGTCACCGACTACAAAATACGAATGAAGGGACGACTACAAAATATAAAGAAATACTCAAAATTACAGTAACAAAGAAAACACGGAGCATAGCAACTGTACATCTTACAACGAAAGATTAACTAGAGCCAATCAAAGACAGCATAGATTCACAACTACAGAAATTTATGAAAGATTCAAAAAGGTTCAAAACCAAAGAAAACATAAAACAAAACTACAAAAAAAAAACATATGTATCCGGAAGCAAGCTCGGAATGCAAATGAAGCACGGGAGAAAGTTCCAAATGCAAATGAAATACGGGACAAAATAGCAAAACTTAATGGGCAATATACTGCAGGCACACCATGTTTGATGATCTTTTCGCCAACGCGTCCCGGAATGTCTCCACGCGGCCAGAAATCTTAATTAACTTTATCCCGGATTTGACATTTAGTAGGCAAATCTAAATGTGCTCTGTCGTCACAACCCTCTTCTGATCTTTGTCTGAAGTCGGAATTTCATTAATGACTTCATTTCTGGTCAGATTTTCGTTTACTATTTGTTGTCTCAATCTTACGCTGGATGAATTAGTACTCGTAAGTGCACATATCAGGAGGCACTCAGTAACTTCTGAAGGAAAGTGCTAATAAAAAGGGTATGCAGCTGTGCATGACACTATAATAAATAAATAAATAAAATATATATATATATATATATATATATATATATATATATATATATATATATATATATGTGTGTGTGTGTGTGTGTGTGTGTGTGTGTGTATGAAATTTATTTTCCTTTTCTTTAGATATGGCACTGAGCAATGGAAAGCAATGTGGACATATTCCGACATGGCAATTAACGTGTGTGTATACATGCAAACATTTAATATAATTACACAGCCGACTTGAAGTACATACGACTGAATACCTTCTTTTTCTACAACAATGCAAACAATTACAGCTCAACACTGAAATGTTTCAAATGCATGGGGAAGACACAGTTATTAAGGGGAAAACATAGTTATTAACACACTACATTTGTAAAACTTGAACATCACAATCTGGCAACATTTTCTATTAAATGCAGACACTAAGGGTGATTTCACATATTTTACTTAGGCACTAAAATTTACTATAATGAAACCAGAATGTTTGCACGATTTTCTAACTATAGATTACGTGATGTGCAGCTCAGAGATCACAACTGCACTGGATACAATTCAAAAGTAATCTGCTCTCTCTCTCTCTCTCTCTCTCTCTCTCTCTCTCTCTCTCTCTCTCTCTCTCTCTCTCTCTCTCTCTGCTTCCTTTTGCGTGCGCGTTTTGTTACCCATGCGAATAATGATCGCATCAGTAGTAGCCTGTAACTCTCTCTCTCTCTCTCTCTCTCTCTCTCTCTCTCTCTCTCTCTCTCTCTCTCTCTCTCTCTACGTCACAGCATAAAGTATATCTTAGTTTTACCAGACCACTGAGCTGATTAACAGTTCTCCTAGGGATACTAAATTAAATTACAAATACTCTTTAAAACATCAAGAGATTCCATACAAAAAAACTGATGCGTGTCAGGGAGCCCTCCGAATCTCAGTAACCCATAAAAACTGATACGCATAAGCTTCAAAATAACAATAAAATAAAAAAAAAAAATGGTAATACACAATCCATTAATTTAGAGTAAAATGCATGAAATTTAAACAGGTAAGGCGACCAGAAATATTTATAAAATCAACTATATACAGTCCCGCAACAGGCCTTCATTTTCCCAGGGCCATATACTGCCTCCATTTCCCACCTTTAGTCAAAGAGCTCCTAAAGGGAATCCTGTGAAGGGGAGCAGAGGTCCAAAGGGGTAGTAGGAAGGCATCCCGATCCCATTTCCTCAAAATCAGATTAATAAAGCAGACTCTCCAAACCTTGTAAAAAATGGCACTTCGAAATGAGAAGTTCAAAATATTTAGGCAAAAATACCAAGTTTACGTCGGGCATCAACATCAAAGAGCACCACCGTCCCTGATCCTTAAAGCCAATAAAATGCCTGCTAATTAAAGTGGATTCCGAGAACATCCCCATTCGCATTGTACAAAATATTAAAATATTTCGAGCAATACTTATTAAAATATTAAAATATTTCGAGCAATACTTATTTACGCACCTTGTTCTACAGATATTTGATGACCTGACGCGTGATACTTTCCAACTTGATGTTTTCACAAAAATATTTACCATTAACAGATAAACACTATAATGGAGAGAGAGAATATCCATATCTTCTTTCTGTATTTCCCATTGCCTTCTGTTACCTCTTTCTAATGAGCTTGAATTTCAAGTCAATGGCCCCTGTGGCCTTGTTCCATATGAAGTGTTCATTTTCTGAATAATAACTAATAAAAATAACACTGACTCAAGTACGCTCCACGTCTACTATTTAAGAGGATTTCAATGCTATGGAGAATTATCGCAAAAAAAACCCATTAAAATACCAATACGACGGCTCAAGTATGTTCAATTTCTCAACGTCTTCGACAAAACAGGTTTACCAAATATTTCACCAAAAAAGGTCGGTCTAACTATTTACTTGAAAGGATAATTTTAAGATTTTTTATCATTAGACAATTACTCAACTACCCCCATCGTTTTTAGAAGGCTACCTTTCTTTGGAAGCTTTGTATAGACAAATTATCTTACAGTTACGTAACTATTTTCTTCCTATTCCGCTGGAATAGTCGACTCCATTTCAGCATAATCATTCAACAGTGAAAATTCAAAGCTATTTTCATAATATTCTCTGGAGTCTACCTTCAAAGTCTGCACAATGAGACAATCTGGATTCCTTGACCTTATCTCAATTAGAGAAAATAAATACAGAAAAAGGAGCATCTCTCTGATATAAAACTGTCGACGCCACCTGTGGCGGCCTGGTGTCAGCAATCCATCAACCGCCATGATAGGTCACGTCTGAGGGATAATTGCGAAAGTACCCTCTCTAATATTCCAGGGACGCGTACCCCTGATCCGCTGCATGATGGCTGCTTGGATGTAGAGTATGAAAAATAAACTCGCATCTTGTCTGATAGAAGCACTTTCATTGACCCTGATCTTGACCTTCGATATTTCCCAGTTCCATTTTTTTTTAAACGCTTGCTATAGGCGACATAATCTCCTTCAACCATCTATTCCTGACGCTAATCTCTAAAAATTCCCCACTTCCTTGTTTTTAAAGTAGAAGCACTTACAACAGGCAATCCGTGACCTTGATCTTGACCTCCGATATTTCTCGTATTTTTTTTTAAACTCTTGCTATAAGCACAGAATCTCCTTCAACCATCCATTCCTGACACTGACCTCCTAAGAATCCCACTTATGTTTTTAAACTAATACGACGAGCCACAGACTATCCTTGAAATATCTTGCTCTTTGAGACTTCTCAGACAGGGTACTCTTCAACCTCCAATTCTTGACCTTGACCTCTGATTCCTACTCTTTTATCCTTCATACCAATCCCATGGGTACCAGAATCTCCATCAAACAGCAATCCCTTTCCTGACCTTTAAGAATTCAAATCTTGACCTTGGACTCAGTGAATCCCTAACCTTTTATCCTTCATACCAATCCCAAGGCCAACAGAATCTCCATCAAACACCAGTCATTGACCTTGAACTCTGAGAATTCAAACCCTAACCTTGACCTTGACCTCTGTGAATTCCTACTCTTTTCTCCTTCATACCAATCCCATGGGTACCAGAACCTCCATCAAACACCAATCGCTGACCCTGAACTCTAAAGAATTCGAATCTTGACCTTGACCTTGACCTCTGTGAATCCCTACTCTTTTTTACTTTAAACTCATCCCAAGAGCAACAGAATCTCCATCAAACGCAAATCACTGACCTTGACCTCTGAGAATTCCCACTCTTTGATCCCTTAAACTAATCCTACAGGAAACAAGCTTATTCAACTACCAGTTCTTAACATAGACCACTTCAGAAATCTCACCTACTCAGGGTAATGCCTTTCGCTTTTCCTCCTTTCAACTCTTCCACAGAGAGATGAACCCTCTTCGGCAACCTCCTCATAATGACACTAATCATCTTAGAACTCCCACATTTGCCTTTGGGAGCTAAAAGACCAGTTCTCTGCGTTCTCCATTTGGGGAAGACTTGGGAAACAGTGCTAAACCACATTGCATCCGCTTATAAAATCAATTTAAAACCCAAGGCAAAAGATGAATAATAATAATAATAATAATAATAATAATAATAATAATAATAATAATAATAATAAACGTCATCATGACCGAGGGGTATAACAACCGAAATATGTCTTAACTAACGAAAAAGCAGGAATAAGAATAGGAGTAAGAAAAAAGGGGAGGAGGAGGAGGAGGAGGAGGAGGAGGAGGAGGAGGAGGAGGAGGAGGAGGAGGAGGAGGAGGAGGAGGAGGAGGAGGAGGAGACCAACGTGACGAAGGTGTCTTTCCAATTTTTTCCTGATTTTTTTTTCTCAGCCAAGACATCTGTCTTCGCGGTCTAAGCGTAACTTCATGAGCTACCATTACGAGTTACGGATGGGTGGTGTGATGCTTGCGGTCAAGAACTGGTTGGGGAATCAAATCGTCAAAGGCAAAAGAGAGAGAGAGAGAGAGAGAGAGAGAGAGAGAGAGAGAGAGAAGGGGGAAATAACTCAAGAATCCTATGTATCTAGCTTTGCTATAGGGTGTGGAAGAGAGACAGATATGAATTTCTTTAATGGAGAGAGAGAGAGAGGGCGAGAGAGAGAGAATAACCTCGAGCACAAGTTCTGCACACACACACACACACATAGAGAGAGAGAGAGAGAGAGAGAGAGAGAGAGAGAGAGAGAGAGAGAGAGAGAGAGCAGCCACTGTGAATATCAGAACGATCAGTGGTAACTAATCGTTAGGCAAATCAGGAGTTAGGGACCAAAAAAAAAAAAAAAAAAAAAAAATACCGGGTACTTAGTGAACAAAGGCAGATAAACGAAACCTAAAGTTACCTGGTTCTCTCTCTCTCTCTCTCTCTCTCTCTCTCTCTCTCTCTCTCTCTCTCTCATAAATATAGTATATATATATATATATATATATATATATATATATATATATATATATATATATATATATATATATATATATATATATATATATATATATATATATATATATATATATATATATATATATATATAATATAATATATATATATATATATATATATATATATATATATATATATATATATATATATATACATATATAATATAATATAATATATATATATATATATATATATATATATATATATATATATATACATTATATGTTTATATTTATACACATATATATGCAATATATATATACATATATATATACATACATATTTATCCATATACATTTACACACACACGCATAATATATATATATATTTTTACGTTTTTCCGTGGTTTTAGTTTGAAATATACTCTGTGAGACAGGTAGCAACAATTTAAGTTAATTTAGCCTTGTGATTCTGACTTCGTGGGTACGGGAAAACGTAAAAAAAAGAGGAAAACAAAGGAGAATTTCATATGAGCATAGGGCTCTGGTTACTGAGGGAAATATTACGTAAAACACGTGGGCACATTTAAAGTAGTGTATTTACATAAATGACATTAGTACGGGAAAGAGGAACTCAGTAGATTGAATGAAACTGGGGAATTCCAGCCACAGCCCGAGAAGCTTCCACGATAGGATCCCTCTGAAATGAGAGATATGCACATTATACGCCAGTAATGAAAATAGACAAAAGAATAATGAATTCGAAGCTGCACTGAGGGTGCCAAAGGAGTAATAAAGAATTAATACTGCCGATGCAAGAGGCGCACGGACATTAGACAAGGGAGATTTCTGGCTTTCTCTTTAAGAAAATATTACGAGACAAAAGCGTGACTGAAATGGGGCTCTTCCAGGGCACTTTACCTTAGCAGATTTTCCGAGGGCGCGTAGAAGACAGTCCGTGGATGACTTGCGATTTCCGAGGGCGAGTTTCTTCCACGTGGTGAGATGCAAGGGCTTCCGTAAAGGGGAAAGGCGATGGGGACTCCTCGAAACTCCAAGCAATGGCGTGTGGGCTCGAGGAATACGGTCGAAGGGCACGAGGAGAAGTATACTTTTGAAAGGGCCACGTGGTTAGGATGCAAGGGCATCGGTGGGGCCAGGTGTTGAGGACGTCTTCACAAGTTCACTCCATATCTTCCAGCCCGCGTGTGTCTGAGACCTCGTGGGCTTTTTTTTGCTTTATCCTCCTATGGGGCAGGGGCGTCCATCACAGATGCTTTGACTCATTGCACCTGCTGCCCGCAGGGGAGGTTTTGGCCTGTAGGAGAAACGCCCAAGCCAGATTACTTTTGCCTCGAAGGAAAGATCTTTATCAAAAATGGGAGCGCCTTTAATCTTTTAAACCCTTGGTTTTAAGTCGATAGACAGATGGTCTATCGATCGGCCGGCTGGCAGTAAATGAACAACCAACAACAACAAAGGAGGGGGAGGTAATTTGCTAGCGAATTCTTGCTAATCATAATACCTCCCCATACAAGATGATGTACATACCTCCTTCGGGTGTGTACATCGATATTCAAGAATGAGCGGCAAATGCTTTACGTTACTCTACATTCTGCCTTGCAATGAACTTTACTCCTAAGGGTTTTATGAAGCTGAGACATTACTTTTAATAACACATTGGGACAATTTTCGTTAACAGAACGCAAAGTGATTTAAACACTTGCAAAAGAATAATTACTTTAGATTTGGTTACCCACTGGTAACTTTATAATGTGACTCGAACAATTGTGAATTAATTAAGATTATAGGACCACGTATATGAGGCTATGGCCAACAAATGAAAAGAAATGGTTATTGTTCAAGAATTAAAATACACGGTTACTTAATTTTAGATAAAATGCATGCGGTTAGTACAATCTGCCTTGAAGAGGCTGTGTAAATGAAAAACAGCGTTTATTTTTGTAAATGACATCCCCTTTTACGCGATACTGTAATGACTATACATATTCGCATTGATAATTTATCTTCGTTTTAACGTACTTTGCTTAGCCGGCCCCACACGGATTTTGACAGCTGTATGCGGGCGAGAGTATTCGCGAGGTTTTAATTCGCTAACCTTAAACTACGCTAATTTTATGCGTCCACTGCCTACTCAATGTTATGACGGGGCGAGCAGACAAAAGATGTGGGGTAGGACAAACAGCGATCTTGGAAGGAATGGAAGGGGGAAAAGGGATAATAATAACAAAAGGAACATTACCAAGACGTTACGAATGAAACTTGACCGCATATGAAAGGCGGGACACGTCTCTCAGAGCTTACGAAAGGGGCATTTAAATCACAAGGGCAAGAGTTTATGACTCGCGATTCATTAAAATAAAGATAACTAAATGACTAAAAGAAAGTAAATGATATTGGCAGAAGAGCTAAGGGAAAAAGAGTGAGGGTTTTATTGTGTTAGGCGGGAATTTATCGTCCTACGCCTATAAATTACGGCCCGGACTATCACTTCAGTCCCAGGGCGAGGAAAGTGCACCCGAAGGGCGCGACTCCTTCAGGAGGGGCTGACACGCACGCCCGGTGCCAAGGTATGGGCGCAAGGGCGTCCCACCTCTCACTCTGTTATTCTTAATGATTTATACATTGTGTGGGGAATGGTATCCCGTATTTAATTGCCTCTTGTGGTGATAATTTAAGGGAAGATTAATAGAAGGTGATAAGAGATAGAAGTTCCTGAGGAACGGAGGAAGATAGAGGAGGGCCTGACATCCCCTTCTGGATTAGGGGTGCCAAGACCTTCGAAAAATGAAATGGTGGCACAGGTGCCATGGGGAGCTCTAGAGCTCTTTGTAAATTACCTGGAATGTCCCACGCCCGTGGTAATTTCGCCTCGAGTCTTTCTTAATGGGACAGTCGTCCTCGGCCGGGGAAGCGGAGGGCCCGCGACCGGAGGGCGGCACGGAGTACCACCTGGGCCTGCTGATGCGACAGCTGACGCAGGAGTGTTCCGTGCGGGTTCTACCATGATCCGTCGCGGCTCTTGTAGTTCATCGGCCAAGTGAGATATGGCAGAATCCTGACTTGCAATTGCGTCGGCGACGGGCTGAGGCAGAGAGGAGGCGGTCGGGGGGGAGGCGTGAGCGGCTCGCAGGTAACGTTGACCAGCTCAGGCACGGGTTGCGAGGCCGCACCTGCAGGTGAGCTTCCGCGGTGGTCGGGAGGAACCGTCTCTCTGACCGACGCTGGTAGCGGTGCCAGGCCGGGGGAAGAGAGGGGGTCCTGAGTTGGATCCCGTGAATGGAGATCGGCGTAGCGCTCTGGCGTTGGCACTAGGGCAGAGTCAGGCGCTATCAGAGGTTTCTTGGGCTCGTCGGTCAGGACGGACGAAGCTTGGCCCTGCTCGGGGCATGCAAGTGGCACCGGCAGGAATTTGGCATCTCCTGAGGGGAGATTTGATTGGGGCCCTGGCACTGGCACTGAGGCAGGGCCGGGCACTGGAATGGGATCGGGAACCGATCGAGGGGGCCACTGTACATTGTACTCAGGTGGCACTGGTGGGGACTGCACGTCCTTCTGGTACCCAGGGGGCGCCAGTCTTGGCTGAGGGAGAAGCGGGGGAGGATTACTCGCGCCCGCGGAATGATTCGGGGAATGTGGACCCCTAGATTGTCGTGATTTCGGCAGGGACTGGAAGTCCTGTCCCAGGATGACGTCATAGCCTCCGGGGAGATGGCTTGCTACTGCAAGATTGCACATTTTGGATTGGTGAGGTCGTGAGACTCTCAATTGGACCGTAGGGAGTATCATCTTAAATTGATTTATTCCCTCGATCGTGACGAGTTTTCGTCTATTGACGATAGCTCCGTAGGGAACTCTGTCCCTCCGGATGAGGGAGATTTGTGCGCCCGAGTCCTCGAAAGCAGTGACTCGGCGCGCGGGCTCGCTACCTCGTGGAGGGGCCACGTATACAGGCCCTTCGGCGGGAGGGCCTAATGACTTGGGATCTGTGACGGCCAAGGCGACGGTGGGAGTAGTTGATTTGTTATTGCGTGGGCATTTTGCCCATGCGGGAGAATGGCCATAAACCTTGCACGCCGTGCAAAAGGTCTGGCTAAAGTCTTTCCGCGCTGCCCCTGTGGAGGGCGCAGGCGAGTTATTTGTCGGTTTTCCGGGAGAGAGAGGAGCCGGTTTCTTGTTCCGGCACTGTTCGGAGGAATGCCCCGTTTTCTTGCAATAATGGCAAGTTAGGGGCTTGCCCGAGTTCCCATTTTTGTGGGAATTTGAACCTCCGAGAAGGGACGGGGGACTTATCTTCCGCCCCATGGATCCCTCTTGAGGGTGGTGAGTTTCCCACATGTCTGCTATTCGGCAACACTCGGTGAGTGTTGCTGGGGCTTTTTCCACTATGTGAGTGGCGAGGGCAGGAGGGGCGAGCGCAGGAAATGCTCGAATTTAAACCGCTCGAGTACCTCGGCGGTGTTAGTGGCTCCTTCCGAATCGAGCCATTTTGTCAACGCCCGCTCGAATGGTACGCCCAATCGACCAAGTCTGGCCTGCTTCTCTGGGCTGCTCTCTCCAACGTCTCCTCCACCGCGGGGGGTAATCTCGCACGCCAGTAACTGCTTGGCGACGGCTTCCCAGTTTCCCCGATCGTCTGCGGGAAGGGCGTGGTAGGCAACGAGGGCCTTTCCGCCCAGGAATTTAGTGAGAACAAGGGAGAGTTCCGCGGGGAGAGATCGCAGCACTCCAGGACTCGTTCGCCCTTTCAAGCCATACTGGGTTCGGACTCGGTCCATTTTGGCATGAACAGTGAGCTTGGCTGAGGGCACTCATCCCCGCGGCAGGGGCGGGGGTGGCGGGCTGTCGTTCTAGCATCTGGAGCTCGTGGGCGCTGTCGCTCTCGATCTTCCCATTCTCGTTCCTCCCTTTTCTCTTGGGCGATTCTGTCTCTCTCTCTCTCCTCACGTTCTCTTTCCTTCTCCTGCTCTTGAGCGATTCGTTCTCTCTCTCTCTCCTCACGTTCTCTTTCCTTCTCCTGCTCTTGAGCGATTCGTTTCTCTCTCTCTCGTTGTTCTTGGGCAATTCGTTTGTTTCCCTCTCTCTCTCGGCACGTTCTTTATCCTTCTCCTGCTCTTGGGCAACTCTGTTCTTTCTTCTCTCTCTCCGCCTTGGCATCGTCCACTGTTCTTGAACCCATGCTCTCAGATCTTGCCCCGATAGTCCCATGTCCTTCCCAGCGGACATGTAGAATTTGAAATCCTCGTTTTGTTGGGCTCTGTATTAGCCATCTTGGAATAATGGGTATAGGATATGTCTGAAAAGACTTAACTGCAGGAATCTGAAACACTCAATTGTTCAGACTGCAGGAGAATGGATCTGTCCGAATAAGACAGTTGATTAGTAAGTCTGGGGAGACCTTTTGTTAAAATTGGATGTGTCTTGAAAGACGTGGTTGTTCTTGGCGAACGAATTCTAATATCGTCTCGGAAGACGAGTTGGATTTTGTCACGCTCGGACTTGGCCGGCTGTAGCGTGAAGTTAAGGAGTTGTTCTAACGAACTAGAATGATCAGTCCCGTAAGGGCTTAGATGTGTGTGAACTACACTATATAATGTCTCAAAAGGACTTAATTTTGGGTTCCGCGAGGAATGAGAAATTCGCCACGTGCGACGTAGAATTTTTGTATGAGTCTCTGAGGACTGGAATTTGGAGAAATTTCGCCACGCGGCGACGAGAATTTTAGGAGTCTCTGAGGACTGGAGTTTGGAGAAATTCTTGCCACGTACGACGTAGAATTTTAGGAGTCTCTGAGGACTGGAATTTGGAGTAATTCTCGCCACGTGCGACGTAGAATTTTAGGAGTCTCTAAGGACTGGAATTTGGAGAAATTCTCGCCACGTGCGACGTAGAATTTTAGGAGTCTCTGAGGACTGGAATTTGGAGAAATTCTCGCCACGCGCGACGTAGAATTTTAGGAGTCCCTAAGGACTGGAATTTGGGAAATTCTCGCCACGCACGACGTGAGAATTTTAGGAGTCACTTAGGACTTGAATTACGATTCGTCCCTTAGGACTTAGAAATTACTAACGGGAAACCCAAAGAAAAAATGTTTGCTGGGAAATGAATGGGGAGAAAAAAAATGCTACACACACGCGGGCATGGGCGGGGTGGGGGTGCAGGTCGTTTGGCCAACACCGGAGGTATTTTTAGATTCTGGGTGAATGAACCCGTATATTTATATACCGTCTGGGATTCCGGGGAATTTTCCAGTCGTCCGAGAGGATAACAATACAATGGCCTAGTAATTTTCCCTATAAGCGGAGTTTAAATTTCGCTTTCCTAACACCTAACTCGAATCCTAACTACACTGAGAGAATTTTCAGCAATGCAAGCTGACTTCGTCGTGTCCCACGTGGGAATTTATTCGCGCCTAAATAACAGTTCGCTAATTCGAAATGCGAGGTAAAAGTTATCACAGAGGAATTTCTTTCGCACTATTCCTCGAAGCAAGGATATGGCAAAGATTTTAACACAGGAATTTTCGCACTATTCCTCGAAGCAAAGGATGGTTAGCACTGGTTATTTCCTAACTACCTATCCTGAAAGGCATGCATTAACGAATCTAATACGGCGGTTCTTTTCTCTCAGTGAATACATGCGTCCCTATTTCTAATTCCTAGGAACAGTCACGATTGTAAAAAGGTTTTGCTAAGATTAACATATTACTTACGTGGAATTTTCTGGATCTGTGTGCTGGTTTTACACATAAGGTTCGTAATTGTCTCGTACCCAGCTTAGCTTTGCTAATAGCTGATCTGGCAAGTTGCAAATGCAATAAAGCAACACTAGGGGAACTGCAACTGCAAAACGAGATCTATGGCCAGGTCGCCATTTTTACGTTTTTCCGTGGTTTTAGTTTGAAATATACTCTGTGAGACAGGTAGCAACAATTTAAGTTAATTTAGCCTTGTGATTCTGACTTCGTGGGTACGGGAAAACGTAAAAAAAGAGGAAAACAAAGGAGAATTTCATATGAGCATAGGGCTCTGGTTACTGAGGGAAATATTACGTAAAACACGTGGGCACATTTAAAGTAGTGTATTTACATAAATGACATTAGTACGGGAAAGAGGAACTCAGTAGATTGAATGAAACTGGGGAATTCCAGCCACAGCCCGAGAAGCTTCCACGATAGGATCCCTCTGAAATGAGAGATATGCACATTATACGCCAGTAATGAAAATAGACAAAAGAATAATGAATTGAAGCTGCACTGAGGGTGCCAAAGGAGTAATAAAGAATTAATACTGCCGATGCAAGAGGCGCACGGACATTAGACAAGGAGATTTCTGGCTTTCTCTTTAAGAAAATATTACGAGACAAAAGCGTGACTGAAATGGGGCTCTTCCAGGGCACTTTACCTTAGCAGATTTTCCGAGGGCGCGTAGAAGACAGTCCGTGGATGACTTGCGATTTCCGAGGGCGCAGTTTCTTCCACGTGGTGAGATGCAAGGGCTTCCGTAAAGGGGAAAGGCGATGGGGACTCCTCGAAACTCCAAGCAATGGCGTGTGGGCTCGAGGAATACGGTCGAAGGGCACGAGGAGAAGTATACTTTGGAAAGGGCCACGTGGTTAGGATGCAAGGGCATCGATGGGGCCAGGTGTTGAGGACGTCTTCACAAGTTCACTCCATATCTTCCAGCCCGCGTGTGTCTGAGACCTCGTGGGCTTTTTTCCTTTTATCCCCTCCTATGGGGCAGGGGGGCGTCCATCACAGATGCTTTGACTCATTGCACCTGCTGCCCGCAGGGGAGGTTTTGGCCTGTAGGAGAAACGCCCAAGCCAGATTACTTTTGCCTCGAAGGAAAGATCTTTATCAAAAATGGGAGCGCCTTTAATCTTTTAACCCTTGGTTTTAAGTCGATAGACAGATGGTCTATCGATCGGCCGGCTGGCAGTAAATGAACAACCAACAACAACAAAGGAGGGGGGGGAGGTAATTTGCTAGCGAATTCTTGCTAATCATAATAATATATATATATATATATATATATATATATATATATATATATATATATATATATATATACATACATACATACATACATACATACATACACACACACACACACACACACACACACACACACACACTCCCATTCCAATCAAGATAAAAATACCCAAATGCTCAGACGGCCGTTTCTCCGTCACGATCTGGAAGTACAAACGTCACATATCAAGCTCACTCCCTGTCAACGGCCAACACCAACTCTCCACCCCCGGCCCCGCCGCCCTACCCTCCGGCCTGAAAATACAATGTAACCGAGACAAGAGCCAGACACGTGGGAACTATTCGATCGCTGACAACGAACTGAAATTCCTCTTTTATTTTTATTATTATTTATTATTATTAAGTCTACCGCGATGAGTTTACAGTAATCTTATCGGTCCAGTGTCCACATGGATGAGGAGCGTTCAGTACAGTGTTAACTAACGGTATATAAAATGTATTCCGACATTACAACAAACCTTAGTCGTCTGGTGCAAGTGTCAATCGGTCATAACGAGAACTGAAAGTGATTAATATTTTTTTTTACAATCAAGAGATTAATATTTTTTTTACAATCAAAAGATTAACTTTGTTTATTTCTGTTACAATCAAGAGATTTGTATTGTTTTAACAATAATAAGCATAGTTGTTAAAACAATAATTCTTCTATGCTTTTCAGATTCATTTTCAAGACAAGCATGGCATTCATTTCTTCAGTAACGGTGTTTACGCCATATCCTTTTAACTGCAAAATCATCAAGCCTTCCTAAAACCAATCATTATTAATTTCGAGTTCCGAAATGTTCCCTTGACGCGTTTTTTTAAACCGATTTATTCATATGCTCAACCACTAAGCAGCTCCGATGCCTTTACAAATCGGTTTCTCAGCAGAATCAAAAGCTACTGTAACATGGCTTTCCGAGCAACGCCAAAGCCTTTGTACTAGACGTTTGGGAGGGTGTAAAATGATTCTCTCGGTTTCAATCAAGTCCTTTTAGCATGGCTTCCTGGGCTATGTAAAATTGTTTATATTACACCATTAGTTTCTGAGCTACAACCAAACCTTTGTACCATGGCTTTCAGACCTACTTCAGAACCTTTATGCTATTGTTTTCTGGGTTACAGCAAAATCTTTGTACCATGGCTTTCACACCTACTTCAGAACCTTTATCTATTGCTTTCTGGGCTACAGCAAAACATTGGTACCATTTCATTCACAGCCACTTCAGAACCTTTATGCTATTGCTTTCTGGGCTACAGCAAAACATTGGTACCATGGCTTTCAGACCTACTTCAGAACCTTTATGCTATTGCTTTCTGGGCTACAGCAAAACCTTGGTACCATGGCTTTCAGAGCTACTTCAGAACCTTTATGCTATTGTTTTCTGAGCTACAGCAAAACCTTGGTACCATGGCTTTCAGAGCTACTTCAGAACCTTTATGCTATTGCTCTCTGGGCTACAGCAAAACATTGGTACCATGGCTTTCAGACCTACTTCAGAACCTTTATGCTACTGCTTTCTGAGCTACAGCAAAACATTGGTACCATGGCTTTCAGACCTACTTCAGAACCTTTATGCTATTGCTTTCTGAGCTGCAGCAAAACCTTGGTACCATGGCTTTCAGAGCTACTTCAGAACCTTTATGCTATTGCTTTCTGAGCTGCAGCAAAACCTTGGTACCATGGCTTTCAGAGCTACTTCAGAACCTTTAAGCTATTGCTTTCTGAGCTACAGCAAAACCTTGGTACCATGGCTTTCAGAGCTACTTCAGAACCTTTAAGCTATTGCTTTCTGAGCTGCAGCAAAACCTTGGTACCATGGCTTTCAGACCTACTTCAGAACTTTTATGCTATTGCTTTCTGAGCTGCAGCAAAACCTTGGTACCATGGCTTTCAGAGCTACTTCAGAACCTTTAAGCTATTGCTTTCTGAGCTACAGCAAAACCTTGGTACCATGGCTTTCAGAGCTACTTCAGAACCTTTATGCTATTGCTTTCTGGGCTACAGCAAAACCTTTGTAACATGGCTTTCAGACCTACTTCAGCACCTTTATACTATTGCTTTCTGGGCTACAACAAAACCTTTGTACCATGGCTTTCAGACCTACTTCAGAACCTTTATGCTATTGCTTTCTGGGCTACAGCAAAACCTTTGTACCAAGGCTTCTTGAGATACGTCAGCCTTAAAACGTTGGCTTCCTGAGCTGCGTCAAAATCTCTGTACCATGGAATTTCAAGTCTTCAATTCGATTTCCTTGCTTCTCAGTTCCAGAAGTCCCTTATTCCTCACACCGCTGGACTGTGGGACAGCCTCCCAGAGGATGTTGTGCAATTAGAACGTCATTAGTTCAAGCGAAGATGCAATGCATTACTACCCTAATACTCTTCGCCTTGCATTTTAATACATTTTTATATATTTATTAATTTGTTAATTTATTTCTCATTTTTAATAAGTGAGAACTCTTCTTTCTGTATTTCGCTTTACCCCCTCTTAATTCATCTTAATGAACACCATATTCTTTGGAAGCTTGAATTCCATGTCAACGGTCCCTGTAGGCTTATTCCATATGAAGAGGGTTCATCTTCTGAATAATAATAATAATAATAATAATAATAATAATAATAATAATAATAATAATAATAATAATAATAATAATAATAATAATAATAATAGTCAAGTGTTAGCTCAAAAACACTTTCCTTTCTCTATTACTTCAAGCATATAAGTAATTTAATTCCTTACACATCCTTTGATGCGATCAAGGATTCGATTGACTGATTAATTTTAGCAGCAAATCAATTGTTAACTTATTTTTTTTAACTATATATATTTATTCAGTTCATTCTTCAAGACAAGAACATTTATGGATGCTTGCTACATATTCACGGCCTTTTACCTTTGATGGTGATAATATATTCAAAAACACACAAAAAATAACTAGAATATTAATAATCATAATATACACATTCATCAACATTCCCTTCACTAGCATGCACAGCTTCGTGCATCACCCTCAGCACGCCACAGGATTTCATCTATCAGTCTCGCCTCGTGGCTGCTCCAGACCCTTTTGTCTTCCAAATTCGTCTCGTCTTCTCCCCTCGCCTCCTCCAGAAGTCCTCCTGAAGAGGCAAGAGGAGGTGGTACCGCACCCATCAATCATTTTTATTACTCAATCGTCCTCTTTGCTACAGATTGAAATGGAATGCGGATTTCCTTGTCTCACTGCATTCAGAACCCATTACAGAAGAGGAGACATTTCTCTCTCTCTCTCTCTCTCTCTCTCTCTCTCTCTCTCTCTCTCTCTCTCTCTCTCAAAACATAAAGTAAGAAATCTTATATTAATGCATCATGAACATGTATGTATGTATATGTATGTGTGTATATACTGTGTATATACATATATATATATATATATATATATATATATATATATATATATATATATATATATATATATATATATATATAATATATATATATATATATATTTAAAAATGTCTATATTATTTATAAACATGTAAGCATGCATATACATAGTTATATATATAATATATTTATATATTGTATTATATATATGCAGACTTTCATCCTATAATAAGTTACCTCTGCAACAGAAATAAACCACCACAACCCCTACAATCTTAGGAACGGTCACACGTACAAATAAATTTATCACAAGTGTTGTATATGCTTATCACCGTAAACCAGTGTCACGAAAACAAAGGTCACTGCGAGGCAGATGGGCAAGAAAGCCGGGTCAATGTGACACTCCGATCCCGTTACGTTTCTTCCTTGAGAAAAAAAAAAGCCACCAATCACGTGAGATGACCCGACGACTATCGAATGGCCCTATAAACAACTCTCGTTAGTCAGCGCGAGCACCTGTTAACGACCTCTTAATTGCCTTTCCCAAACCATATAACAGCCCTTAATGTGTCTCTTTAATTACAGGAGACCCGAAGTGTAATCACCTATGTGCGGGGGACGGGGTCAATAAATGATATGCAACTGGTCCTCTTGACAATGGGGGCCCGGGCATCTTTGCCTCCGTGGCATGGATTGTTTTGTGAGCGAGGTCTGGCTCGGAGATGGGGGTAGAGGCGTGCCCGGCTTCTTCTTCTTCTACTACTACTACTACTACTACTACTACAGTAATAATAATAATAATAATAATAATAATAATAATAATATATTACATTCATATCTACTTCCCTAATAGCAGACCATTACCTAATTATTATTATTATAAATATTATTATTATTATTATTATTATTATTATTATTATTATAGCAGTAGTTTAAGTAGTAGTAGCAGTAATCTACATATAACCAGTATACTATATGTATTATACTATATGTATTTCGCAAAATAAATTAAACACACACATATATATATACACACAGTATACAATATATAGAGAGAGTATGTGTGTGTATTTCTCATAAAACAGTATTTACATGTCACTATTATTTTCATCACTATTATTCTTAACATTACTAGAAGGGATGGTACCCACAGCTTCTCCAAAACTGAGCCATAAAACCCAACTGCCAGAAAGATGAATAGTCGAACTCTCAAAATATTATTGTGATCACCAAGAAATCCCCACAATACCTCATACGGGAGAGCGGTACTAATAAGGACTTTTACGAGGAGCAGCATCGTCTCGGGAACCTGTATCGGCAGACAACAACGCCAAAAGCAAACATAACCTGACCGTGTCAAATAGTTATCTATTTATTTGGTATGACTAACTAGCGTTACATGTATTATGGATGTGTTCGATTGTCAAGTTCACTTACAGATGAATTTATAACTGAATTTAGTATAAAGTGAAAGGAGGGATTCAGCAGAAATGACAGGTGTATTTAGCATGCAGGTGTATAATGCATACAAGGATCAGCGCACTTTGTATAAAGTGACGCAGGTGTAGAAAAAGTGACAGGTGTTTTTAGCACAGAGAGAAGTCTATAATGCATATAAAGAACCATTGCACTTTATATAAAGTGATGCAGGTGTATTTAACGTAAAGGGACAGGTACACAAGTGACGCAGGTGTATTTAATATAAAGGAACAGGTACACAAATGCAATTAGTAATAAGTTACCACAGGTGCATTTAGCAATAACTAAAAGATAATTAAAGTAAAATTACAGGTGCATTTACACCGCAACCTCAACAAGACCTGCCTCCATTTTCAAGTCCTCCTCAAAATCAGACCATAAACGTGAACCTCATTAGTTTCGATGCCTTAATTAAACGAAGGTTGAGGGATTTTTTTTTAATGGACGTGTAGTGTAAAAGATGTTCTGAAGGGGTTGCAATGAAAGGGGGTTTTCTAAGGGTTGCAAGGGACAGGGTCTTCCCAAGGGGGTGCAGGGGGAGAGGGTCTTCTAAGGGTGGCAGGGAAGGGGTGTTCCCAAGAGGGTACAATAAAATGTCCTGTTAGCTGCAAAAGAGGAACCTGAACTTTCCCCCCAACGCATGCATGTCCTGCGTGACAAACGGAGGAGGAGGAGGAGGAGGTGGTATTGGAAGAAGAGATGGAGGAGGAGGGGGAGTAGACCAGATACACTCGTTCAGCCATTTTATGGTCACAATATAATTCTCTTCTCTCTCTCTCTCTCTCTCTCTCTCTCTCTTGTTCCAAGCTTCACTGCTTACTATGAAAACGTCTGTCGCTGAACATCTTCCCAGCTGGAATAATACATGTATAGTATCGGATTTTACATCTAAATATTTATAATGTTACTTCCCTACTCCCCATCACCCACATCTTGTTAGGTAGCTCAGGCTGGATGGGAGAGAAGACAGTTTTCCTCTGGAAGAAAAGAACAGAATAGCGAGTTTTCTTCTGGAAAAAAAGGACGGAATAGGCAGTTTTCTTCTGGGAAAAAATGGACGGAATAGGCAGTTTTCTTCTGGAAAAAGGACAGAACTGACAGTTTTCTTCTGGTAAAAACGACGGAATAGGCAGTTTTCTTCTGGGAAAAAAAGGACGGAATAGGCAGTGTTCTTCTGGAAAAAAGGACAGAATAGGCAGTTTTCTTCTGGAAAAAAAAGGACGGAATAGGCAGTTTTCTTCTGGGGAAAAAAAGGACGGAATTGGCAGTTTTCTTCTGAAAAAAAGGACAGAAGTGATAGTTTTCCCTTGCACAAAAGTCAAAAAGAATCAAATGCTAAGCCTCACTAACAGACATCAGAATCATCTGGTTGCTGCCCATCAAAGTAGTGCCCAGACCCTCTCGTTTCGATGGACGAACAAAACTAGCTTCCCAGAAGGACAAAAAAACATACACATACAAGAATAGAAAATTAACTTCCTGAAACAAGGTACCAACAGATCTTGATAAAACTTATAGGAAAAATCACAACAAAGAAACAAAGAAACAGGTGGCACACGGCAGCAACAAGATGCAGACAGAGAGAGAGAGAGAGAGAGAGAGAGAGAGAGAGAGAGAGAGAGAGAGACCCGGAGGGCATGAGCGAAATGAATATTTTTGCAACGAGATGCAACGACCCGACCGACACTGTCCGGGGTTTTGGAAAGAAAGGAGCCAGACAAGGAAGAGGACGAAGAGACGGGGAGGGAGGGGAAAGAAAGGGAGGGGGAGGGAGGCGATAGACGTCGGGTGGGGGAAGGGGGGAGGAGGGCGCAACAAGGGATGCCCAGCGTGCCCCATGACTCACAACCGAAACGATGCTTTGCCCGGGATGCCCGCTAATCTCCGGTACCCCTCTGCCACCACCCACACCACGCCCGCGGTCAGCCAACGCCCCCGAGTATTACTACACTACTACTACTACTGCTTACGTATTCAGTCCTGTTCTGCTCTCGGTATCCCACCCCCTCCCACTCACACCTACACCCCAACCCCGGTTCCTGATACCCCACCACACCTATACCCTCGTTATTCCTGGTCCTCTCTCACGCCCGAATCCCCCCTACATCCCACCGTGACCCCCCCAGTTACAACTGACCCTGGGGCCCCATTACCCCTATGACTCCAGCTACACTCATTACCACCCCCCACCCCAAAGGGGAAACATCTGTGCGATTTATTTGCTGTTTATTCGTCTTGTGAGCGTTATGGTAATTCGGATATTGGTAAACAACACCGTCTGAGGCTGTACCAACTCGTACCACGCGGAAATACCTCGAAACAAAAGGCTCCAGTACAGTACCAAAGTATTAATTCGCAAATCTTCGCTTCTCTCGAGACAAACATCTCGGGGAACGAAAAAATGAAAAGATGAAAAAGGACCATAAGGAGAATCTTGGTGAAAAGTCTGAGGAAAATTCTTTCAAGGCTCATCGTCGAAGACAAAGGATATACCCAGGGCGGGGAGATGCAGAGTAAGCAAAACGCCAGGGAGTTATGACGCGTGGAATAACATTAAAACATGTTGGGACCCAAAAGAAAATTATGAAAGATAGCCATAAGATTTTTAAAAAGAAAAGAAAATATGAGGGAAATAAATTAGGGTTCTCCTCAAGGCTATACCCAAACGCTTCCAACAGCTTTGTGGTAACAGAATGTGGCTGAAAATAAAATAAAATTTCTATTTATCTAAAAAAGTGCGAAAAAGGTGAAGACGTTTATTGCTACGAATTTTTTTTCTAACAACCGCTGAATTCTATTCTTTTATCAGTCCTTGGGAACAAACAGCAATCGTTTATCTATATACCCAAAATGCCTGAAAATCAATTGCATAAAGTAATCTTGAAAATGATCTGCAGCCAAATCGCAAAATACCGAAAGATACTCTCACGAAATATTCAGTACCTGTTAATCAACAATGTTCAAAAGACAAGAGTCAATGCACGGTTCTAAGAACAGCTCGAAAATCAGCCAGGACTTACCGTACATTATTTGACGTTTTTATACCCAAATGTGGACATTAACCCAAGACGCCAAAGAACTGCCTACGTGATAAGTGAAATCATCAACATACTTTTCTGTCAATACTCACCGACGAGGGGTACCATAAGGGTGTATGGAGAGCTCTTGGCCAGGGCCTGAACCACCTCCAGGTGCTCGATGAAGCAGTTTGTGTCAGGTACAAGGTAACGCGGCCGGACCTCCATTTCCAGCGTGACGGAGCCTTCCAGTTTGCTCTGGTAATGGAAACCGCAAGGAATAGAAACTCAGAGGAAATTTGCGAGTTTAAACTTAAGCTATTTTCTGAGAAGTATCTCACTTAACAATTGATGGCTCTTATGAGTTTTGACATTTTCAGAGGTGGAAAATGTGAATTACTACCTGAAAATAAAACAGTTAAGGGTTGTTGGAATTGGGTGCAGTAAACATTATTTCAGAAAAATGCATTTTCAAAAAAGGAAAAGTGAACGAGGGCTTGTTGAAATTATGCTACTTACAGCAAAAAAGACCAATGGTTAACTAAGGGCTGAAACAATTCAGTCATTTAAACAAAAAGTTGCTTGAATTATCTAATTTTTAGAAAGAAAAATAAGTGTTAACTGATTTATTTCATTATCTATTTTCTGAAAAGACATGAAAAGTAAGTTAACTGTTTTATTCTATTTAATAACTATTTTCAAAAAAGGACAATAAAAGAAGGTCAGGTGCTATACGAATCAAGTAATATTCACGTAAATCCAATTGCACTACTAAATGTCTCGATTAAACCATTTTCAGCAAGAAATTTTTAAAAACCTTGGTTATCTTAAATATTAATCAACAGTCAGAATAAATATATTAACACCATATGAGCTGCATTTACGTAATTCTAATAAAAATACCTTTCATTAGAAAATAAATATAGAGAGTTTAAGAGTAATATATACAACATGCAGAAAAATATATATACTGTAAATGCATGGGCTGTGTAAATAACACAGCTTTAAATAAAAATAGGAAAAATACTGGGGTACTGTGGGAATAAAGTATTCTCCAGAAAATTCGCAAGTAAATGTAGACTTGTAGAGAATGTGAAGCCTTGAAAAATAGGAGAGCAACTGAAGGATTGCATGAATAATAGTGGGTTTTGGGATTTGCATTATATTAAATAAAAAAATATTGAACGGTGTAACGATTAAGTTATAATCAGACAGAGAAACTGACAAGTGTATTCACTAGTTTTAATTATTATTTACTATTTGCAACAAAGAAAATTACTAGTTTCAATTATTATTTACGATTTGCAACAAAGACAATTACTAATTCAGAAAGGTTGTTGAGCAATAGGCCACTCTCACAAACACAAAATAAATGCAAATCGTGGAGTAATGAAACATTTTCAGGTAAATACTGCATAAATGAAGGGTCTTTAAGGATAAATACATTTCACAGAAAATTAAACACATGATCATGCAGCATACCGCTCAAGACCCACCCAATTCAAACACTTTCAAACTATCTCGTCCACTATCACCTTCTCGGCCCCTCACAGGAAAACACATTAAGAAATAAAAACGCCAACCAGAGACGGTGTTCTGCTGATGGAACACACTGCCATATGCTAATAGAATCCGCCCAGGACGTCCAGTTTCAAAGGTGTTCAATGCTTAAAAGCAGAAAATCGATCAAGAAAAG
>NC_089742.1:45268012-45338012 GCF_040412425.1 Macrobrachium rosenbergii | reverse complement strand
ATATTCATTACCTTGTCAAGGCTTCAAAATTGCGGCTATGGTAAGTCATTGCCCCCATGGTTTTGCAGGACAGCTTTTGTGATTCGATTTGTACAATTGTTTAGAAGTGAGGAGGCCCGTGGCAAACCCTACATAAGCTTGAACAGGACAGGTAAGAACTGAATAATAGGGCCCTTTTTAGGTAAGTACGGACATCCAAGGCTACAAGTTGTCGTCGTTGTTGACTTCAAGGTGCAGAAAGATAATTATATATATATAAAGCAATAGTTGTTGATTTCTCAGTAAAATATAACTTACGGAACAACATTAAAACTTGCTTTGCCAAAAAAAAAAAAATTCATGAGTTATAATACATCACTGAATGACCTCTATAGGTCCCAGTGCTTGGGCTTAGCCCGAAACGCCATAATCCACCCATCGATTATAATGTCAAGTTTCCTCATATGTAATTATGTTAGATAAAGGATCCACGTAAGGGCATGTCATTTCATATGATCGCTCCTGTCCTCTTAGTGACAGAGTACAACAATGGCTGAACTGCAACATTATAATGAAAGTTGTTTTCATATTCCACAGAATATTACCGGCATGGTAGTTCGATTGTTGGTAGGCTTTTAAATACCAAGATTGCTTGCACACTAAAAAGTATCCGTATACTCGGTCCTTCAATTTGCTCGCTTGAATGATTCTTAATTGAGTGATGAATTGGCAGATCATCCAATTACGACCTACAATAAGCAACTGTTTGTCTCTAAGATCAGACCAAGTCATTCTGGACTCATAAAACCTGATAATAATAAGCGAATGAAAATATTAACAGTAATTAGCGTCTCGTACATTATGCAGCAAAGTCAAGCGACCATTTAATTTTCCCCTTTTCCGGACACCATGTGAGTACAATAAAGTGAATCCACCCAATTGCAAGGATTCTAGCACTCGACCTCATGGCATAAATCCTATATACTACTACTACTACTACTACTACTACCACCACCACCACTACAAAGTGTAAACAAGGAGTATTGGTTGTATTTCATTGTTGCCAGAGGTTGAGGCTTTTTCACGAATAGCCAATTATCCATCGAGGAGGAGGCAAGTTAATGACGTCATAAGTTACGTCATATCTTCGAAACATTCCTCTGAGTTTGCTGGCGATATCTACAAGAAGTCGATGTTACTCTTATAATTACCAGAATTATGCAACTTTCGTAATACAGAATACGATCAAAAACTAGGTAGGGATGTAAGATACCCTGTGAAAAAGTGTCATCATTGTCAGGTACGTTGATAAAAATTTCATTCCGGAAAAACACCGGGACACCGGCTGTGAATCTCATAGTAACACTGAAACTAAGTTAAGTATATCTTAGTTTAACCAGACCACTAAGCTGATTGACAGCTCTCCTAGAGAGGGCTGGCCCGAAGGATTAGATTTATTTTTACGTGGCTAAGAACCAATTGGTTACCTAGCAACGGGACCTACAGCTTATTGTGGAATCCGAACCACATTATAGCGAGAAATGAATTTCTATCACCAGAAACAAATTCCTCTTGTTCTTCACTGACTGATGGACTGACTGACTAATTAATTTTACGGCAAGACCTCCGTAACTGTGAATTATATATGAATTGATTTGAATAGCGAATTTAGGCCAAAGGCCAACCACTGGGACCTATGAGGTCATTCAGTGCTCAAACAGAAATTGATAGTAAAATGTTTGAAGGGTGTGACGGGAGGAAAACCTCGCAGTTGCACTATGAATCAACTGTTAGGAGAGGGTGGAAAGTAAGATGGAGGGAAGAGAATATGAAAGGAGGTACAGTAAAAGGAACGAAAGGGGTTGCAGCTAGGGGCCGAAGGCACGCTCCGAAGAACCTTTAGTAATACCTACAGTGCACCGCATGAGGTGCAATGACAGCACTACCCCCCTACGGAGGAATTATACATGAAGCAACTCGAAAAACACTACCTTCTAAAACACAGTTAATATAGAGGCATGGACTTGTTTTTATTAAAACGACTAAATATCTAAATCTGTAGAAAAGCACATGATTACCATACAGTAGCTAGCCTGTTTAATCATCAATGTCATTATTAACATTTTTACATCAAGTACTAAAACGTTACCGTGGTATTTCGATAAGAAACAAGTAAAAAATGCGCCGAAGTGTCTTCGGCGCAATCGAGTTTTCTGTACAGCTGCTACAGTGTATATTCAAGGCCACCGAAAATAGATTTATCTTTCTGTGGTCTCGGTATAATGCTGCATGAGCCGCGGCCCATAAAACTTTAACCACGGCTCGGTGGTGGCCTATCCTACATCGCTGCCAGAAGCAAGATTATGGCTAACTTTAACCGTAAATAAAATCAAAACTACTGAGGCTAGAGGGCTGCAATTTGGTATGTTTGATGATTGAAGGGTGGATGATCAACATACCAATTTGCAGCCCTCTAGCCTCAGTAGTTTTTTAGATCTCAGGACGGACAGAAAAAGTGCGGATATAAAAAAGTCCGGACAGAAAAAGGTGCGGACAGAAAAAAGAGCGAACGTACAGACAAAGCCGGAACAACAGTTTTATTTTACAGAAAATTAAAAGAGGAATTCCTTTATAAAGTCTGAAATTCATAAGCGAGACTCACACTTAACGAATTAGCGTCACAACGTTAATTTTCCATGAGATATTACTTTACTTAAACAAGACCATCATTGTTCTACAGGGTCCACATTAATATAATTGTTAAAGGCTCGTGTAGAATTTTATAAAAGCTTTCGAACCCTTCTCTGGGTTCATGTTCAGTCAAAATGAGTAATTTAACATAAAATGTACTGAGGTAAACATAAAAATCAAAATCAAAAGTCACTGAAGATTGTTGACACCGATAGTTAGCTGGCAAACAGACTAGGTGATGAAGAACGAGGGCAGTTATTCTAACTTGGTGATTTCCTCTCCTCTATTAATATTCCTGACTGCAATTCTGCTCGATCTCCGTACGGGTTGACGTAACGTTACAGGAGGTCCTTCGTTAGGAGGCGCTGCGAAATCACTTTGTTAGAATAACTGCCCTCGTTCTTCTAGTCTATTTGCGAGCTAACTACCGGTGTCAACAATCTTCAGTGACTTTTGATTTTGACTTTTATGTTTACCTCAATACATTTTATGTTAAATTACTCATTCTGACCAAACATGATCCCAGAGAAGAGTTCGAAAGCTTTTATAAAATTTTACACGAGCCTTTAACAATTATACTATAGTGGACCCTTTTGAACATTTATGAACTCTCGCGATAGAAAGTTTTTCTCCCAATACCATCAATATTAACAAAGTTACAAATATTATGACGGAGCATTTGGACGGGAAAGCCACACCTCTTTTACAAAGAGGAAGAGCAAGTAATGTACCAAGTAATTAACTCACCCGGGGGGTGGGGGAGTCAGGGGGGGAGGTATCCACTACAGAGACCAGGACGTCCCCGTGGTCCGTCTTCTGCAGCCGTAGAACCGGGGGGTCCACCCCACACAAGAGTTGGCACAGACACTTCTGCAGCTGCATCACGCGTGCCCAGTCGCATGCCCGGCCCTAAGTTAAATAAATAATTAAAATTTTTCCCTGTCTCCTAACAAAGAAAGGAATAATAAAAATGCTTTAACAAACAGTATATAATTCTTTAAAAACAGGCTCATAACGAACTGATACATGAAGTCAAGGTTAGTGACTCATTATAAATAAATTAACATATTTACAAACAAATTCATAATAAATATATTTTAAATGAGTTTGTTTTAAATAAACATCAATGAAGCGTAGGACAAATATTTGTTAAATTAGAGACATCTTGTTATCCGGGGTTAATATTAGAAATATCTCGTGATCTGGTGTTAATAATACCCGATTTGATAAGCCGAAGCGTGAATATTTTGAAGCAACTGACAACATCAAATGCCCTTTCTCAAAATAAATATATGAAAACGGTTTACATGAAAAAAAACAGCACAAATATAAAACAGAACTTTCTACGGCCAAGAATAACTCAAAACTAAATCTTAACAAACCTGATTAACTTCGAAAACATACTCACTAGAAAATCCAAAGGTAAAACGTTTGAAATAAATCCAATACCTAAAAGCATAAACAGATAATTTAAATAAAATAAAATTCTAACTCAAATCATAAAACTAAACAAAACCCAAACCAGAAAATCTAAGGGAAAATGTCCAAATGAGTGCGGAAAACTTACCGTATGTTCCCCAGCAGGCACGTAGAAGAGCGTCTTGTGGGCCTGCAGGAGAGGTTCGTATCCCCTGAGGAAGGCGTCCTCCGTCAGGCGGACGAGGACCGTGTTCGGGGGCAGAGACCGGTTGCTGCCGTCCAAGATAGAGAGCTCCACGTCCGGGGGACCGAACCCCCTCATGACGGTAGCAAGTTCGGCCACGCTGCACCAAGTTCCGCCGCTGCTGCTGTCCCTGAAGGGAGATAGTCATGTGGAATTAGCAATGTGGGCATAGCCGAAGCTATTTAATATTAGTTAATGAAATTAATACGCGGTAATGGTAAGAATCCAGTTAGGGGGAAAATACACACGTATATACACACAGACACAGACCCACTGTGTGTATATATATATATATATATATATATATATATATATATATATATATATATATATATATATATATATATATATATATATATATATATATATATACTGTATATATTTATACACGTGTGTGTGTATGTATATGTATGTGTATAAATATATACAGTATATATATATGCCTTATAAATAAATATATATAACATATATATACACACCACACATGTATACATATATATATATATATATATATAGAGAGAGAGAGAGAGAGAGAGAGAGAGAGAGAGAGAGAGAGAGAGAGAGAGATCCTTGACAAACATACGAAGCAGGATTATACACTTGAGTATAAACTTGAAGCCTATCTAGAGATCAGTTACTAACCCCGCATTTCCCTTTATCTCAGTTGCTCTGAATTCTATTACTCTTTATTTAAGTGCGTTGCACTTGCTGTTTTTTCATTTTTTTTTTTTTTTTTTTAGATTTTTACTTTTCGTTATTCTATTAACAGGAATACTACCTTGCAACTGAATGGTTTTCTAACCTTGTTTCACTGGAGTGTTGGCACATCCTGAATAATAATAATAATAATAATAATAATAATAATAATAATAATAATAATAATAATAATAATAATAATAATAATAATAATAATAATAATAATAACTCATCACTATAACACTGACAAGATTATTTCTAATTGCTAAACCATAAGAATGAAGTGGAGACTAAAAGCAATGGCATTACATTACAAAATAAGTATACACTTGCACACACACATAATATATATATATATATATATATATATATATATATATATATATATATATATATATATATATATAAATTAATAAATATATATAATTAAATTAATAAATTTATGCACATATATATACATACACACACATATATATAATATATACAATATATAACTAATTATATATATATATATAAATTATATATTACATACATATATATATATATATATATATATATAGATATATATATATATATATATATATATATATATATATATATATATATATATATATATATATATATATATATATATATACACACACACCTCTGGTAATGTGTGATAAATGAATCACGTACAAAAGTGATTATAATTTATATATATATATATATATATATATATATATATATATATATATATATATATATATATATATGACAGAAATCTTTCAGTCATAAAACGAGAACATAATAAAGGAGACAAGAAAGAAAATAGCGAGGAAGATGTTTAAAAATTAATTTTAAAATCAAAAATATAAACAAAGCAAATTCTCTCTCTCTCTCTCTCTCTCTCTCTCTCTCTCTCTCTCTCTCTCTCTCTCTCTCTCTCTCTCTCTCTCTCTCTCTCTCAGCAAGCAATATTATTGCTAACAATAATACGTCAAAAATTACCTAGACCAAATCTCGCTCTCTCTCTCATATATATATATATATATATATATATATATATATATATATATATATATATATATATATATATATATATATACTACTGTATATATGTGTGTGTTAATGACTTCATAGTATAGTTTACAAGGATACAATTAAAATTAAACTATGCATATGAAACTAAGCAATTCCTTTTCTCTCGAATTTAGAAAACAACAGAATACGATATAAAATACGCTTAATTGAAACGTCTCTAAATGCGCTCTCTCTCTCTCTCTCTCTCTCTCTCTCTCTCTCTCTCTCTCTCTCTCTCTCTCTCTCTCCCCAAGTGTTAGTAACGTCACATCATAGTTTTCATGAATACAAAGTTAAACTATGCATATGAAATCTTGCAATTCCCTCTTTCTGTCGAATTCAGAAAACAGCAGGTTAAAAATTAAATACACTTAATGGAAATCTCTCTCTCTCTCTCTCTCTCTCTCTGTTAATGACGTCGTCACAGCATAGCTTACAAGAATGCAAAATTTAAACTGTGCATATGAAATCACGAAATTCCCTCTTTCTCTCCAATTTAGAAAACAACAAAATAAAATATATAATGCACTTAATAGAAACGTTTCAAACTCTCTCTCTCTCTCTCTCTCTCTCTCTCTCTCTCTCTCTGTGAGAGAGCAATTAAAAATAACACGCACAAAGCCCCAAATCCTCTTGCACATCCTCCTCCAGCATAGCAAGAGCCGTGATTAACACGACCCTCGCGTCCTGCCGAGTAAATCCCTCGTTTGCAGAGGTCATACCATAGGAACGTGGCCGGAATACTGCCAGATTATCAGTTAATGGAGACCCTGTGTGACATCATGACCTAATTATGATGCCTTCCCACCAACCCTCTTGGATTTTTATGGTTCACCTCCTGATGCTTCTACCTGACTCCTACGACCGGTGGCAAGTTTCTGTGAGGCCAGGGAAGTTTGTGCGCCAAAGGGGCCAGACAGTTATTGGTGGTAACATATCCACGTACTGACCAAACCCAACATGATATGAAACGCTGTCATATTTGAGTTAATTTCCCTTTCTAAATTACACACACACACACAAACATATGTATAGATATATATATACCGTATGTAAATATATATATATAATATATATATATATATATATATACAATATAATGTCTGTGTGTGTCTATACTCTATAGGCTTGAGTGGAAATAATTATTAATTCCAATATTTGGCTGTAGAGGGATAGGAACAGTTGGTTGCTGGACTTCGGCGCTCAGAGGACGTCAGTTCGAGCCTTCCACGGGGCGTGTAACATTATGCTTCAGTCAAGACTTGAGATTTTATTCTTTCTCCATCGGGACCTGGCAGAGAAGCACCCTCACTTACCAGTCCAAACTGATATGACAAAAGAGGGCTAAAAGCAGGGTTTATTAATTCTGCCTGGCGGAAAATCTTAATCATTGCAGAAACTTGCAGTATACCGTGGTTAAGTATATCTTAGCTTAACCAGACCACTGAGCTGATTAACAGCTCTCCTAGGGCTGGCCCGAAGGATTAGATTTATTTTACCTGGCTAAGAACCAACTGGTTACCTAGCAAAGGGACCTACAGCTTATTGTGGAATCCGAACCACATTATAGCGAGGAGTGAATTTCTATCACCAGAAATAAATTCCTCTTATTCTTCATTGGCCGGTCGGAGACTCGAACTCGCGGCCAGCAGAGTGCTGGTTGAGAACGGAACCCAATCACCCAACGAGGAACTTGCAGCATACCGTGGTAGTCCGGTATGAGCAATCGGGTGTCACAGATGGGCCTAAGAACTACTGGCGGAGGGTGACTTTGGAGTTGGCCCAGCTTTTCGATATTGCAGACTTTGGAAGAACTCCCTCTTTGGATTATTGCTCTGAAAGCTATGTCAAGCTCACTAATTTAATGGCTTATAAAAGTCAGTGTTCAAGCCCTGATGATGAAATGGCATCTCCTATCTGCCATCAGGGTCAGATGCCAAAGTAATATCAGGGTAACTGATGTTATCAGATGACAAGTGCCACTGTGGAAAATAGTAGTATAGCATTTAATTTGTTGCTACAGTAGCATTTCATCATCAGCAGACCATAAATGATATTGATGATATCAGTTGTCAAGTACCGTTGCAGAAAATGACACAAAAGTACGAAGTACCATTTAGTATTTTTTATTTTTATTTACTGTAATGGTAAGGAAATTGTTCAGTAATTTAGAATATATATATATATATATATATATATATATATATATATATATATATATATATATATATAATATATATATATAATATTTATGTATATATATATATATATATATATATATATATATATATATATATATATATATATATAGTATATAGTACATATTCAGGAGTAAACCTTATTCTTCCCTCACCTCCTTGTTTTCTTGTTCATTTATGCTATAACCTTCCTTTTTCAAACAGACGGGCATATATCGCTTCCTACTGGATCAGCCCTAAAAAATTTTCCTCTATTCCAGGAGTTTTTTATTTACCCTTTTTGACAAAGCTGACAGCTCCGTAGGCTTTTGAAATCTCTAGAAGGATTCTTCAGTCTAGAAGGATTCTTCAATCTAGAAGGATTCTTCAACCTCGAGGGATTCTTCAATGAATAAGAATAATATTACTGTTACGCCACAAAGGACATGTACACAGACGCGGAGACAAACAAAAGCATATACTCACTAACTAGCTCCACTGGTTTGGGACCCATAACGACCTGAGCTTTAAAGCCACCACTTCAAAACACGCTTGTTGTCCGCCATCTCAATACATTTACGCGGTTTTCAGATTCTCTTGTTTTTCGACAGATTATTAATACGAACATATCTACGAAGACAAGAGCCCTCCAGAGTACCCAATTAAATCATGTTTGAATGTAACATCGACTAACAATATATGAAGAAAATAATCGTTTACCACCGACTTGGATTTATGAATTTATATATATATATATATATATATATATATATATATATATATATAAATATATATATATATATATATATATATATATATATATATATATATATATATATATATATATATATATTACCATGTGGCTTTTTCCTTGGAGTAAGTGGATGCAAAAGATGTTACTCTTGCGATTCTCGGCAAGTCTCTTGGGGTGAAACTGATGCCTCCATCTCCTTTTCCAAAAATGTTGCGACCCACCACAGTTAACTAACCATCAGGTTATGTCAACAGAGGCACGAGGGGTTGGTCAATGAGCAAGACAATGCTACCGAACACACCATAAATACACAGACACGGATATAATATATACAGTATATTTATATTTTATATATATATATATATATATATATATATATATATATATATATAATATATATATAAATGTATGTATGTATGTATGTATATATAATGTATGTATATATGCATATATATACATATATATATTATCATTATATATATAATATAATTATATATATATATATATAATATATATATATATATATAGCAAGACATAAATATAGAGAGAGAGATAGAGAGAGAGAGAGAGAGAGAGAGAGAGAGAGAGAGAGAGAATGATTAACTTCGTTGAAAGACACCAAACCGGTGGTTGGTTGGTTGGGGCCCCATGCAGCCCGCATGTAGAACCTAAGAGGTGACCTCTGCCAAATGGGTTGCCCGGCCTTTGGTGGGTCACTACCCTCCTGGGGCACCTACCACCCTACTTGGGCACTACTGGGTGTATGGGAGGAGGAGGAGGAGGAGGAGGAGGAGGAGGAGGAGGTGGAGGAGGAGGAGGAGGATGGAATAACGCAAGCGTGAGGTTGAGAGTGTGGTGGAAATGCAGTAGGTATAGACGGTAAGAGGGGTGTAGGGGTGGTGTCTTGGTCTTGGTGTGGGGGGGAGAGAGATCCAATATGGGGGGGGGGTGTTAAGGGAATGAGATGGAATATGTTTGTGGTGACCTTTGCAGGTATTGGATGCTGGCGTGATTTCGATGCTTGGGATACAGGTGATTGGCTGGGTCTGGTCTGGGGTTGCAGAACCCTAAGGTCTAGGGTAAAGCCTTTTAAAGAGACAGAATGCCCGGTAGGCATATCTGAACAAAAATAAGAGTAGAATGAACTGTATTGTTCTCAACCTTGACTTGTGTTACGTCGTGTTCGCATTCCTGTCAGTCTTCCTTTTGATATTACAGTGCTCGATTAAAAAGTGATATGAGCCATAATGGTCTATAACTTGCTCATTCAAATATTGTGAAAGTATTACAATCCTCATTCTGATATCAAAAGAATTTTTTATTATAACATTTAATCGAAACAAAAAATTCCAAATGAGTAACATAAGCCATAATGCACTACAATTTACCGTATAAAGTGTGGTATAAGTATTCCTGTCCTCATTTTGATAGTTTTGACTGTTCAATATAACACTAAAAAGCCTAAAATTAAACACGGATGACATCCCATTCAGTACTATAGCTACAACAATAAGGGAAACCATCCTCTGTCACAGGGTAATAACACTTTTTTTACTAGTTTTGCCACTCTCCGTGAAATCAGAATCATAAAAGTGGAAAAAACTGCTGCTTTCCATAATCCTTCAACACATGTCCCGTCTGATTTACATACTGGAGGAATGTTATTACGAGAACACTTCAGCAGACAGTTTATAATCCCCTCCTGGCATAAACTAACTTCAAACACGGCCAAAATGCAAACACGTCCACAGAAATTAAAATATCAATTAGATCGGATAAACTTGGATGGTTACGGAACAAACAAGTAAATGACAGTAAAACTGAACAAAAATATTAGGGTATAGGTCACGAATACCAATAAAACATATGGAAAAACGACACTTGACCCAACCTGCAGAAATACTAATAATTCTCTGCACAATAATTAATAAAAAAAAAAAAAAACTGCCCTTCCCCAATCCCTAACCAAACTTGTGAGTAAAAAGGGACAAAAACAACCAATTAAGAAGATCTTACCGGCGAGATCGTGAGGACGCACAAACACTTGTCTAGGGAATCAATGTTCTTAATATCTAATGGCCGTAATTGGCCTTTTTTTTTTTCAGTGGCAGATGGGACAAACAAGATACCCTAGCAACAAGGATAAGACAGAGAGAGAGAGAGAGAGAGAGAGAGAGAGAGAGAGAGAGAGAGAGAGAGAGAGAGAGCACCTCCAGAAATAATGATGAGAGTGAAAGCGCGGACGCCCGGAAAGAATTGAAGAAAGACAGAAAGAACTACTGAGAGAGAGAGAGAGAGAGAGAGAGAGAGCACGCGCACACCAAGAAAGAATGAGGGAGCACACCTTCAGAAATAACGATAAGAACGAAAGCGCAGGCGCTCAGAAGGAATTGGAGAGAGAGAGAGAGAGAGAGAGAGAGAGAGAGAGAGAGAGAGAGAGAGAGAAAGAAACACGCCCAGAAATAATAATGAAAGTAAAAGCGAGGATGCCCAGAAAGAATTGTAGAAAGAGAAAGAATTATTGAGAGAGAGAGAGAGAGAGAGAGAGAGAGAATTTTCCACCCCTAACGCCTCCAACTTCATTCGAAAGACTTGTATTAATTTTCTGAGGATGACTCATAATTATGACTAGCCTATGAGACTCAAACTTCCTGCATCAATAAATAGCATAACCCCGAATATAATTATGAGATAGTTACGAGTTATACTAATCGGCAAAACGCTTATCCTTGTATCTTTAAGCATCTTTCCGCCCACTGTTACCCCATATTTTGTATAAATTAGCACCAAACTGCCTTAATTTGAGCGAAGTAGCCAACATTTTCCACAAACTATTACCTAACTGAAGATACACATGCTTAGAAAAGCGTTGTCATGAAAGCACTAACGACCTTACATTTGCCACTGATAAGTTTTCCTCTTAGCAAAATGTGTCAAAAATTTTCCTCAAAATGCTAAGAGGTGTCAGAAAGATATTCAGGCTCATTCACCAGCAACTAAGGTAAACCACTTACTAATCCGTTCCTGATCTTTAATATCGCAAGACAGAGCTCATAATTTATACCGAAGTCCATTAATAATGTTGTCAGAAAATGTCCTCATTAACAAGTGTACCTGCACAAATCCCCGTGGGGCATCAAACAAGATAGATCTAAGCTTAAGGAAAGCTATATAACTCTTCTGCCGGCTGCTTGGTAAAGCGTATTAAACAGGTTACAAAACGAATGAATGACAAAGACCACGTATGGGACGACCAGTTAATGCTACCAAAGCCGCAAGGTGACACCTACTGTAAGTCTTTTCTTGTAAAGATATTAATTGGCCACGGTTCATGTGGCCTGGTAACATCAATCAGGTCACCACTTCCTATGACTTCTCTCTCTCTCTCTCTCTCTCTCTCTCTCTCTCTATATATATATATATATATATATATATATATATATATATATATATATATATATATATATATATATATATATATATATATATATATATATATATATATATATATATATATATATATATATATATATACATATATATATATATATATATATATATATATATATATAATATATATATATACATATATTAAAAACACCAGACGTCCCAGATTCTGTGACTTTTCCGTTCCTCTGCGAACGGGCTTCGGAAATTTTCTCAGTGATATCGATAAACTCCACTCTTACCAATTTCTCATAATTTTGGCCCCAATTTATTTTTACAGCCTAAGATAGATTAGTCCATTTAGTTCCTTAACTCACTGGCATGCGTATACATACATATATATTTTGCATTATATATATGTATATGCATATATATGTGCATATACTGTATATATATATATATATATATATATATATATATATATATATATATATATATATATATATATATATATATATATATATATATATATATTCCTTCTATGTCACCTACACTACACCAACGAGAAAGAAAAACATGACAAACGCTAAAATTTGTTTGATAAATTGATGTCCTGTCCCGGAATATGAATAACCATTTCACCTTTTAAAAACATCATAAAAAAAAAATATATATATATATATAAAATAGCCATCTGATAGCAAACCTCATAGAACAAATGCAATAGAGAATATATATTTTTGACAAGCTAGTATCCTGCCTCTGAATAATAAAAACTATTTGAGCTGTTAAAAACATAAAAATATATGAAACAGTGACGATTTAATAACAAATCTAATACTAAAACTGTATAACTACATTTCAGGGCTTGAACCTTCCATGCGGGTGTGCATTACTTGTTCAGTAACTATACGGACAATTTTCTGTTTATATTTGCAGTTGCGTTTTGCATAAACATGGCGACCTATCTGAAAGCAGGAATATGTGGAAAATGTTCCCTTTCAAATCATTAATGCATCACATCCAAATGTCAAGCATAAAAGCAACCAATCTGTCATAATAATAATAATAATAATAATAATAATAATAATAATAATAATAATAATAATAATAATAATAATAATAATACCTCCAATCTTCAATCCTTTGACTGTTAAACGAACATACGGAGGAATTATACATTACTTCAGCGTTTAAGACTAGGTAATAATAATAATAATAATAATAATAATAATAATAATAATAATAATAATAATAATAATAATAATAATAATAAAACTTTCATTTTATAATCACTTGACTGTTAAACGAACATACGGAGGAATTACACATCACTTCAGTGCTTGAGACTAAGGACGAATGATGGAGATAATAATAATAATAATAATAATAATAATAATAATAATAATAATAATAATAATAATAATAATTACTTCAATTCTTTAATCCTTTTACTTTTAAACTGTTTAAGACTAGGCGGTAATAATAATAATAATAATAATAATAATAATAATAATAATAATAATAATAATAATAATAATAATAATAATAATTCCATTTCACAATCGTTTGACCATCAAACAAAAATATCAGGAAACTGAACATCAATTCAGCGCTTAAGACTAGGTAAGAATGATGAAGGATATTATAATAATAATTATAATAATAATAATAATAATAATAATAATATAATAATAATAATAATAATAATAATAATAATGCTTCCATTCTTCAATCCTTTGATTTTAACCGAGGAACTGAACATCATTACAGTACTCAATACTAAGTAAGAATGACGAAGTACTAAATACAACAACAACAATAATAATATAACAAATAATAATTTTGTATGCTGAAGATCCTCTTTTAAGCACCTGGTGTTGAACATGACAGCTACATCAGCTGCATTCATTTTTTTTTATGTAGCGTCTTCTCTATCTTTCTAATAATTACTTTTTTAACCAACTTTTAAAGATAGGGAAAACTCTACGAATTGATTGCAGCTGATGCAACAATCACTTTCAACACCCAAATTCTTATTATCAACTTATTATTAAGTTGATAAAATCACATGATCTGCACTTTTTGTAATGCATATATACAACCAACTCCTTCATCTTTCCCAACAGAATCAAAAGCAAATAGAGAAATAAACTTTCTTAAAAATTACTAATCAATCCATTTCAAGTAGCGTATATTTTTCAGCATTTTTCCTTAATTAGGTACTTGATAACATAAAATATTTTATTATTATTATTATTATTATTATTATTATTATTATTATTATTATTATTATTATTATTATTATTATTATTATTATATGAAATTCAAATCTAATAAAATAAAAATATAAAAATACATACAAAAATACCTATCCCCTATGAACCCCCACATCTAATAAAGAAAATGAAAATATAAAAATAAATAAACAAATAAGTATTTCCTGTGAACCCATTTTCCTTCCCTCGAGAATGCACGTCAATGCACGCTGCATACCGGGTCAGCCCTCATTACCATCCGATGCATTTCAAACCTGCAGATGTTGCAAACCACTTCCGGTACAGCGGTCTTGTTCTCGTTTTGAACGGGGCAATGATCGTTAGGTCTCAATGGAAAATCGACCAATAAACATCTGCTCAGGATCCATTATTTTTTTTATGTTTTTTTGGGGTAAATAATGCCAGTAGTCCAAGGGTTGTTTTTTGTATTTTGCCGACGTTGTTTACAAAGTAGTTTTTCATCGAGCAGTGTTTTTTTTTAGTATTTTTTCATTTCATTCATAATTTAACTTAAAGTATCGTTTTAACGGTTCTTTGTTGATAATTTTCTTTTTATGGCGTATTTCTTTAGATTTCATTCATCAATGAGTTTTTTTAGTGACGTATATTACAATCAGTTTCCGATCATAACTTGTAACTAACTACGGGTTTCCAACATAATTTCCATTAAAAATAATTTTTTTTATTAATTTTCTTAAAAATTACTAATTCATTCATTTCAAGTAGCGTATATTTTTCAGCATTTTTCCTTAATTAGATGCTTGATAACATAAAATATTTTCTTACTAATTTCCATCAACAATTTTTTAAATACTGACGCATTCTTGTAACAGTTTCCTTTCGGAATTCCTATTTATCATTTCCTTTTTTTATCACTGCACTAAAATATGTCTTCATTCAAATTCAACATTTAATCATTCAAATGATCATTACGTTTCTAAGTATGTCAGTCACATTTCAGTGTTCCTTTTTACTTACTTTCAATTCGTAACTCATGAACTCTTGTTCACATACTCTTAATCCCCGTAGAAGGGGTAGCGCCGTCAGTGCACCTCACGCGATGCACTGTAGGCATTACTAAAGGTTCTTTGCAGCGTGCCTTCGGTCCCTAGCTGCAACACCTTTTCGTTCCTTTTACTGTACCTCCACTCATGAGATATCCTTCCTTCATGCTATCCACCCTCTCCCAACGATTATTTCATAGGGCAACTACGAGGTTTTCCCCCTGTTGCAAATTGCAAACCTACCTATTCTCATTTTCCTTTCCAGCGCTGAATGACCTCGTAGGTCCCAGTGCTTGGCCTTTGTCCTAAACTCTATATTCCATTCCATTCCACATACTCTTAATGGTTTGCTCTTACCAATGACAATGGAAAAAGGGGCTTCTCATGAAACTCACTCAACAGATTAAATCAGTAACAACAGTTTGTCATAAAATTATTAATAATACAACTGGAATGAATAAACTCAGGCCTACGGCAAAGCCGAATACAAAAAATAAGAAGCGTTACTAAACTTGCAGCAAACCAAAGAGATCAGGTGCAAGTTGCAGTGGGTCATACGAGCGTAAATCAAACTGAATGACATAGAGAAAATACGTATAATCAATAATAAAAATAAACACGATGTTAAGCACCGAATGGAATCGAAGAAATCAAAGTCAATGAAATAAAAGGCAATAAAAACATCTCTCAACAAAAGATAAAATATCTTAAAACAAAACAATAAAAAAAACCTGTAACAAAAGGTATTAAAAAAATTTGTAAACAAATTATAAAAACATTTACAAACATCACAAAAAAAAACAAAGGTCGGCAACATCTTCTCTCAGCATCCGGCTGAAGCTGGAGATAAACCAACTGATAACGAACTAAGTACTCCTCCCACAAGCCTCCTCCCTCCTCCCTCCCCTCCCCTCCCCTCCCTCCTCCCCAGCCCTCCGACAGAAGATAAAAGGACACCGAACGCTGTTCGCTATCTTCGCCCAAAAGGGATAAACAGGAGAATTGCGGGACCAAATTTGGAAACCGGGTATGGTAAATGTTGCACATGCTACGGCGGCCAAAACACAGGCCCGTTCAAGGGAAAGTCAGTCTTCCGGAGCCTCGGATTTAAGGGCGGTTTACCCGTGAAGGACTGGGACTCCTAGCGGACAATAAATAAGGTAAACACCCACTGTTAAGGGAAGGTCCTCCTCAGAAGCAGAATACTGCTTCCGTGGAGATCTTTTATGGTGACACTCGCCTCCTTTTTCTTTTTATACTGAGGAAGGAGGAAAAAGGGGAGCCTTTTTCTTGCGATTGTTTATTTCACTATTTGCTTGCACCTTTGCTTTTACAGAGGGAAGAGAATCTCGGTGAAATGTACTTTTCTTCCGTTACTATTTCACTGGTATTTGTGCGACTTATTTTGCTCTGAACCGTTAAAAACTGACCCAAAGAAAGGTAGTACTTATATACAGTTCGACCTGCTTAATTATACTAATTTCAAGACATCCTCCCATTATAAATACATACAAGCATGTATATATATATATATATAATATATATATATATATACATACATACATACATACATACATACATACATACATACATACATACATACATACATACATACATGTATATAGTGTATAATATACATACAAATATATATTTACATATATATTATATATTATATATATATATAATATAAATATGTTTATATATATGTATATACAGTATAAATATATATATGTGTGTGTGTGTATGTTATTATGCTTGAAATCACTTGGTCATCCGATGCATATATGCAGACGTACCCCAGGGAAAAATGAAACACTGAGTTCAAATCCCACATGGCTTTGCCTTATGTTTTCTACTACATCTCCAAGCGGACTGAAGACATCTTATTGAACTAAAAGCGAAACCAGTTAGAATTCATAAGCAGTATTTCATTTCTACCTGCAGATATATATATGTATATATATAAATTATATAAATATATATATATATATATGTATATACATATACGTGTATAACAGATATAATATATATATATATATATATATATATATATATATATATATATATATATATATATATATATATAATTATATAAATATAGTTATGTTTAAATAACAATATAACACATAAGGGCATATTAATTAATTATATATTTAATGTATAATGATATATATCTTCTTCTTCTTCTTCGTCTTTAAGTTATTTTACCCATTATTATATGGGGTAAGCACGATGCCTTCTTTGAAGGACTTTGATTTAATTAATTGTACTGATTTGCCCTGCCTGACATCGATACATACCGCGTGTATTCTAAAAAGAAAAATACAGCTAACGTTGCAATGCCAATTAGACACCGAACATTCAAAACACACACACACACACACACACACACACACACACACACACACATATATATATATATATATATATAGAGAGAGAGAGAGAGAGAGAGAGAGAGAGAGAGAGAGAGAGAGAGAGAGAAGTTTCTATAGGGCAGCGTATGTTCTCAGGCAAAGCCGTCAGTCAACGTGACCCAATATACGAGGAATATAGGTTACGATACACCTTGCGGAATAAAAACACACACACACAGGCGCCTGGACGACTCCATCTACATCTGGGCGAAAATACCCGGACAAACGAAGTTCTACGAAACGAGGTCATGTTGTGCGTATACCTTTTATTTTTTTTTTTTTGCGCGCACGTGTACATGTGTGTGCCTTATGAATACTGCTTAGAAAAAATGCTATACTTTCTCTCTCTCTCTTCTCTCTCTCTCTTCTCAAATAATGCTATGTAACAAGGTCATGGTCTGTCTCTCACTCTCTTTCTCTCTCCTAGTTTGTTTGAGACTGTATGTAAATACTACAAAAGGTACTATTAATTTGGTCTTAGTGCTTGTGATTCTCGTTCTCTTTCTAATATCTCTCTCTCTCTCTCTCTCTCTCTCTCTCTCTCTCTCTCTCTATATATATATATATATATATATATAAATATAAATATATATATATATATATATATATATATATATATATATATATCTTATATAACTATATATTTATTATACATTTCTTTCCATATCTTTGCATCTCTTATTTTCTTAACACACATGCATTACATACTACGTTTGTTCTTCTCTCTCTCTCTCTCTCTCTCTCTCTCTCTCTCTCTCTCTCTCTCAAATAATGCTATGTAACAAGGTCGTAGTCTGTCTCTCACTCTTTTTCTCTTTCTTAGCTGGACTGAGGGTGTACGCAAATACTACAAAAGGTATTATTAATTTAGTGCGAGTGAAATTGCTTTGTGATCTCTCTCTCTCTCTCTCTCTCTCTCTCTCTCTCTCTCTCTCTCTCTCTCTCTCTCTCTCTCTCTCTCTCTCGTCGTGCGAATCCTAGAACTAGTGTTACCACTATCGCCTCATTAGTAAACAGGTTTTTAGCGATGCTGTTGTATGACTCTTTGACCCCCTTACGCGATAACCTAGCACTCCGAGTTCCTACGGAGGGCGTTGTCACCACCCGTTCCTCGTTCGATATTTTGGCATGGAAGTCAAATTTCTAATAAATAAGGTACAGGTAATACACTTTAAGAAGCAATAGAAAATAATGATAATGAACAAGTAAATGGAAAACTTATCGAACGATAAGTCTGATAAGTCATAATGATTAAATATTAAACTTATGGTTTCATATTCTGTACAGAGGAAAATGAAAAGAATCTTTGGAAGGCAACAAGATAATGAGTAACAGCCATGCACTCAAACAATGATAGTATATAAATAAAAAAAAAATTTAAATTGTATTTTCGCATGATGTCACGCGAACAGAAAAAAAGTTATAAAAATGAAACACGAACTTCCTCAGACATTCACATTAAACACCAGTAATCAAATAAATTAGCGTAATAAAAGCAACGAAAGGAAAGATTTTATTATAAATTAAAATTCTATTTAAGAGAAAAAAAGTTTTAAAAAATCTCATTGAAAAAAATGGTAAAAACTTATGCTTTGACTGCAAAATATAATCATATTAATGTGACCGTGAATTTACTTTATCGAAAATATGTAAAAAATAAATGTTTATCAAAAGTACCTATAATACAAACAAGTAAAAAATGGGCCGAAGTTTCTTCGGCTCAACCGAGTTTTCTGTACAGCGTATAATTCTGTATTAGCCGCGGCCCATAAAACTTTCAGCCAGGGCTCGGTGGTGGCCTGTCCCTAGCTTTGCCAGACACACGATCATGGCTAACTTTAACCTTAAATAAAATAAAAACTACTGAGGCCAGAGGGCTGCAATTTAGTACGTTTGATGATTGCAGGGTGGATGATCAACACCAATTTGCAGCCCTCTAGCCTCAGTAGTTTTTAAGATTTGAGGGCAGACAGAAAAAGTGCGGACGGACAGACAAAACCATCTCAATAGTTTTCTTTTACAGAAAACTAAAAATCTGGTTCTAAAAGACATTTGTAATTATGCAGAGGTTAGAACACTTACCAGCACGTAAGCAAGGTTAACGAGGTCATAATGATTTGCAGTTCATTACAGATAAACTATGATGACAAAACCCAAAAAAATTTGATATACGGAACCTGCTATAAATCTTCATACACAAGAGCTTGTGAGCCATTTCCTCTGCATTACTTAAAACATTAAGAAATATAGTAAGTTAAGCAGAAATATTTCCGAAATAAGGTTCTGCTGAAGCGAATTTATCAAGTCAAAGACAAACATACAGGAACATCAATGCTATTGCTGATTTAAGAGCATATAGACCCATGGCAATTCAAGAGAAAATGCAGTGTTAGGTCTCATACACACTGACCACTTTATAGCCACTTAATCACGCTAATATTATCTAAAAACGTAGATTCAAACTTATCTACAGCTCCTTAGTAGTATATTGGCCATTTTGACCACTTTATAGCCGTTTATTCATGCTAATGCTAATAACAACGTAGTATCGAACTTATCTACAGTTCACTGGGAACAATTTCGCCATTTTGAAATTTATGCATCAAAATGGAGGCTGGTCGTCTTCCATTTTCGGATCAATCTAACTAAATTATTTCAAAATACGAATGTCTACTACTTTGGTTATTTTTTTGCCAAACCAAAGTCCTATCCACTATTTTGATTATTTTTTTCAAGCAAATGCTGTCTACTAACTAAAGTGTTTCACCAAACCAAATCTTTTCCACTATCTTGAGTGTCTTTGTATCAGGCCAAATCCTGTCTACAATCTCGTTTGGGTTTTTTTTAACCATCTTGAGTGGTTTTTCTTTTACCAAAGCCTATCTATTACTATGACTGTTTTTTTTACAAAACCAAATCCTGTCAACTACTTCGTTTGTTTTTACCACACCATATACTGTCTACCTTCGTATGTCTTTTTTTTTTTTTTTTTTTTTTTTACCAAATCAAATCCTGTTGGCCAAATCAAAATGGAAAATTCGCTGAGCATCTCCCACTTCACTCATAAAATTTTAGTATTCATCTGTTAAGTGAATTATGAAGTTCGAAATTCTATAGATTCGGGAGAAAAATACACGCTCTTTTCGATAAACGAGACCATTCATGTCAAGTCTCCTAAAGCAAGACTCCCCGTACGTGAGTGAAACTTCCCGAGCTTTCTAGAAAGTTCAAAATGGGTTTTTCTGAATTGCAGTTCTTCCCAAACCTGTCTCAAAACGCATTATTATTTATTATTATTCCAGTAGATGAAACATGTTTACATGGAACAAGCACACTTGGGCCATTGATTTGAAATTCAAGCTTCCAAAGAATGTTGGTTTCATCCTCCCAACGCAGACCCCATACTGCAGCAGTAACTGATCATGATACAGAACCAGTGATTTATCATCGCCCTGGGGGAGACGCGAACCCGCGACATCTGAGTGGCATGCCACGGCACCAACCATTATACCAGCGGACCAGCTAAAGCTTATCTATGGATACTTCTCAAAACCATGATGGCTAATAGCATGACGGACCTATGACATTCTGGTGTTCCAACGAAAATTCAAATACGCGTACACCAGGCAAGTAATACTTAAAGCGACTTCAAAAAATAACCTTATATTCTCTTGATGTCTATGAAACTTAAAACTGATGGGCTGATGAACCTTGGGTATTCCTTCCTATCTCAGAGTGAAAATCCAAAGTGGCGTACACACTGCTGAATCAAGCTCCAGGTAGTCCAAAAATGAACTATATCACCCTTGGATACCTCTAAAAATTGGACTGTTGGACTGACGGACTAATGGACCCTCTTGATATCTATGAAAACTCGATACAAAATGATGGGCTGGCGGACCTTGGGTCCTATACCAAAGTGAAAACTCAAAATGGCGTACAAACAGCTGAATTAAGCCCCAGGTGGTCCAAAATTTAACTATGACATCCTTTGATACTTCTAAAACCGGAGCACCGACTGACGGACTGGCTGACCCTGGTATTCTAAAGTCCAACTTAGACGGTTTCCCCTAAAAAGCTGAAAAAAAAAAAAAAAAAAATTCTACATTCTCTGCAGACCGTGAAAACTCTAGTCCGCTGACCGTGCATAATGGAGAGGCCGTTCTCATTAGGAGAAACTGACTGAAGCATCCACTTGAGAGCCCACTACACTCGACTGCACTTTAACTCGAGTTGCTAAGAATATTTGCAAGTGTAACAAAGCATTTAAAACTAAGTGTAGCTTCTGGTTCTTTTAACTGGTTAGCAAAGTGTCCTGGTGACTGCAAGTTTGCCCACCGGCATTTCTATGTTACTACCAGTACAAATAATGACAGTACAGACAATGAGAAAAACTTCTACACATTTGAGAAAAAAGTATAACACGGAGAGGATATATAGATAATCAATGAGAAAAACTTATACCCATTTGAGAAAAGATTAAGACAATGAGAAAAACTTCTATAAATTTAAGAAAAAGTAGAAAAAAACAGACAGAATTCATAGATAATCAAACAATGTGAAAAACCTAAACACATTTGAGAAAAAAAATCCAAAACACAGAATATACAGATACTAAAGATGACGTACAGCGATACTTAAAACCATGTAACATCAGCCAAAAATTAATGAAACACGAAAGTCTGAGCTAACTCAAGAGTACAGATTGAAAACTTGAAAATGAACTGGGCGCAGACTTCGGGAGGAATGTTCCTTCAAGCAAAACTGCTTAAGAAAAAACGGCACACGAAGGAAGACCTTAAACATGCGTTGCATCTTTTCATCTTCCAGAAGGATTGTCATAAATCACATACCACCACCGCATTAGCATGTGGAATCTGCACTTCGCAAAAACCATAAGTACTGAGGTTATGTTAATGATGGTTCGGGGAGTACTGAAGCAATGTTAATGATGGGACGCACGGTGGCATAGTTCACAGTTTAAGGTCAGTGCAAGCAAGCATTGGGTAACCCCGAGTTGTAGCTCATTCTGTGTGGTCTTTTCTTCCCTGTCTGCGGGGAGCATCCACCTAAAACTCCTATTTCTTTCAAGAGGAAGTTTCGACGTTTATTTCGCTAATAATTTCACGGTTAAGTATCAGATCATTTTCTCAATTATTCATGACATAAGTCATTACCGTCTCAAGCAATGCCTGATTATTATCTAATGGTTTTCGTATTTTACCCAACTGCATAATCTCTTTTCTTCCTTTGAGGCTAGGACCCGAAATTTTTACTGTTTTACTGGTTTCCTTCCAGCTTACGCTAGATCAGGATATTAGGTTGCCTATCCATCGGCCTTTGATTAGAAAAACTTTTTGACTGAAACTTGCAAAATTGGATAATGTCATAAAGGTAAAACAAATGAATTTAGGTCATGTTCACTGACGTCGCAACACTATAGGTCAAAGACGCTACAAGACCATTCAATACTTTTTAGTCTCCTTTCTTATTACTTTATAATTACAGCTCTAGGCTGAACAAATTTTTGATTGTCCGTTCCGTCGGCCGTCCCATTAAAATGGAATATAAAATATACTTGAGCTCAAAAGATCGCAGTGGTCCCTCCGAAAAAATTTACAAAAAAAAAAAAAGACCAAAAGGCGTATTACTGGAAAATCACTCTCTCTCTCTCTCTCTCTCTCTCTCTCTCTCTCTCTCTCTCTCTCTCTCTCTCTCTCTCTCCAGTCGTAAATAATAAAAATATCGTGGACAGCTTAATGTATGGACTCTCTCTCTCTCTCTCTCTCTCTCTCTCTCTCTCTCTCTCTCTCTCTCTCTCTCTCTCTCTCTCAATCCAAATAATAAAAATACCTGGACAGCTTATTGTATAGAGGATATGGACTCTCTCTCTCTCTCTCTCTCTCTCTCTCTCTCTCTCTCTCTCTCAATCCAAATAATAAAAATACCCTGGACAGCTTATTGTATAGAGGATATGGACTCTCTCTCTCTCTCTCTCTCTCTCTCTCTCTCTCTCTCTCTCTCTCTCTCCTCGGACAGCTTACTGAATAGAAGGTATGGAATAGAGAGTCAGCGGCCTTTGGTACTGAACTCATAACCAAGCGCCGACGGTAAGAAGCAGATGAAGGGGCGTTGGCCAATTCCTCAGCAGCGAGGCGAGAGCCTTCGTTAACGGACAGGAGGGCAGCGTAGCTAATGAAGGATCATGATGGAAGACTCGTGGTTCGAACAGCAATCAAATAACTATTTGCTTTTTTTTTTTTTTTTTTTTTTTTTTTTTTTAAGAAATGGCATCTGAAGAGATTCTAAATTCTATTCCTGATTCCGGTGAAACTCTCAAAAAGTTTGGGGGGTTATGAAGATAGTTCCCTTAAATTTTACCTTTTTTTATAGGCTTTACTTGAAAACACTTTAAGCTTTATATCACAAATAAGGAACTTAAAAAACATCCTCCCGAGTTTTACTTATTTATCTCTGAAATAATACCTTATGTCACATGCTTGAAAAACTATAATCTCGTAAGACATAAGATTAAAAAATTACAATCTCCTACGTCACGTGATTAAAAACTACAATCTCGTAAGTCACGTGATTAAAAAATACAATCTCGTAAGTCACGTGATTAAAAACTACAATCTCATAAGTCACATGATTAAAAATCTACAATCCTGTACGTCACGTGGGTAAAAAAACTACAATCTTGTAACTCACGTGATTAAAAACTACAATCTCGTACGTCACGTGATTAAAATAAATACAATCGCGTATGCCACGCGATTAAAAACTACAATCTCATAAGTCACATGATTAAAAAACTACAATCCTGTGCGTCACGTGATTAAAAAACTACAATCCTGTAAGTCATGTGATTAAAAAATTACAATCTCGTACGTCACGTGATTAAAAAAAATACAATCTCGTATGTCACGCGATTAAAAAACTACAATCTCATAAGTCACATGATTAAAAAACTACAATCTCGTAAGTCACGTGATTAAAAAATTATAATCTCGTAAGTCACGCGATTAAAAAAACTACATTCTCGTACGTCACGTTATTAACAAACTACAATCTCCAAAGTCACATGATTAAAAAACTACTACCTCATAAGTCACATAATCTCATAATCGCGTAAGTCACGTGATTAAAAAATTACAACCTCTGTTGTCCCAGCTTAAGAACTAAAAAAACATTTGTGGTCCCAGCTGAAGAACTTCAATACAAAACTGCCGTCATGATTCACATACATTAGCTTAGGAATTTCTATCTACAGACCCACCTACAGCAATCGTAAAATTCCTACGTACCTAAAGTTATTACAAAGCGGTAGATGTACGGTAATGATTATTGCTGTACTATGCTAAGTACCTCCTTCGCTACTGCCATAAACACCATTATACATACTCATGTCTTACAGGGAGAGACCATGTTATGCCCATGCCCAGTGCCTCTTTTATTAGGACCATTGAGAGAGAGAGAGAGAGAGAGAGAGAGAGAGAGAGAGAGAGAGAGAGAGAGAGAGAGAGAGAGAGAGAGAGAGAGATTATGCTAAGGACCTCTTACATTATAACCACCAACACTATAACAACCATACGAGAGAGAGAGAGAGAGAGAGAGAGAGAGAGAGAGAGAGAGAGAGAGAGAGAGAGAGAGAGAGAGAGAGAGAGAATTATGCTAAGGACCTCTTATATTACTAACACCAATCTATGCCAACCACACGAACGACAGAGAGAGAGAGAGAGAGAGAGAGAGAGAGAGAGAGAGAGAGAGAGAGAGAGAGAGAGAGAGGTCTCGTAGGTCAATAGCGGAGACCGTGCCCACGATGGGCAGGGGCAGGTCTAGTGCCCTGAAACGGTATATATGGAAAAAAAAACATCAAATGCAAAGAACCATTGCTGAAATGGAAGGGAGCATCAAGATATATCTTTAAGCAAGAGAGTAAATAAGAGAATGGGAGAAGGAATTTTCCTCAATATAAAATAATTGGATAAGAAAGATAAATATAGAGGGATGAATTAATGTATAATAATATTATTAAAACAATAATAATTCATAGCTACTATTACTACTACAGCAACAATACCACTATTTTTTACATTAAGTTATATCATTCTTCAGTCTTTTTCTCGCTCTTTGCCGTGTGTGTGTGTGTGTGTGTGTGTGTGTGTGTGTGTGTGTGTGTGTGTTTGTGAATGTTTGTGTGTGTTTTCGCGCGTCTTCCTAATACATGTGATGGGTTGTCTGTCTTTTCTGCGATTAATGGTTATAGTAACAGTGGTATCTATCTATCTCTCTTCTTAGTGGCAGTATTCTACGGGAGTAAGATACATCAACGAAATTAACTTTCCGACACAGTATAAGCAATAACTGTCCCATTAATTCTTTAGTCTTTAAGTCATTAGTGATGCAATTCATTAGCCTCGTATCAGGCATCCTGTTTCGATGCCATAACGTCTCATGTAAATTGAAAAGTTATTCCATTCCCGTACTCAGGTACGGGCAGGTATTATAACCATTAACAGTACGCGCGCGTGCTTGTGCGAGTGCGCAAACGTGCTCGTACAATGGCAGAATTTTCAATGAGAGAGAAAGAGAGAGAGAGAGAGTTCCCCTAAGTAACTGAATTTTTCTATTCAGAGTAATCGACTGATGACTAAAACATCCTCAAACGATTGATCTAGTATGGCAAAACATCCTCAAACGATGGATAAAGTACTGTAAAGCATCCTCAAACAGTTGATAAAGTACGGTAAAACATCCTCAAACGGTTGATAAAGTGTGGTAAAACATCCTCAAAGGGTTGATAAAGTAATGGTAAAACATCCTCAAACGATTGAAAAAGTACTGTAAAAACATCCTCAAACGGTTGATAAAGTATGGTAAAACACCCTTAAGCGATTGATTTAGTATGGCAAAACATCCTCAAACGGTTGATAAAGTACTGTAAAACATCCTCAAACGATTGATAAAGTACTGTAAAAACATCCTCAAACGGTTGATAAAGTATGGTAAAACACCCTTAAGCGATTGATTTAGTATGGCAAAACATCCTCAACCGGTTGATAAAGTACTGCAACACATCCTCAAACGATTGATAAAGTATGGTAAAACATCCTCAAACGGCTGATAAAGTATGGTAAAACATTCTCAAAGGTTGATAAAGTATGGCAAAACATCCTCAAACGGTTGATAAAGTACGTAAAACATGCCTAAACGGTTGATAAAGTATGGCAAAACATCCTCAAACGGTTGATAAAGTACGTAAAACATGCCTAAACGGTTGATAAAGTATGGCAAAACATCCTCAAACGGTTGATAAAGTACGTAAAACATGCCTAAACGGTTGATAAAGTACGTAAAACATGCCTAACCGGTTGATAAAGTATGGTAAAACATACTCAAACGGTTGATCAAGTATGGTAAATCATCCTCAAACAGTTGATCAAGTATGGTAAAACATCCTCAAACTGTTGATAAAGTATGGTAAAACACCCTCAAACGGTTGGTAAATTATGGTAAAACATCAACGGTTGATAAAGCATGGTTAGACGAAAGTTTAACACAATTCCAGCAGGCGGCATAAAAGTCGGCCTCTTTTCCGTTCAGGTTTGTTGCAAGGAACGCTTCTGATAAAGGATGGTACATTAATGAAAGCAAAACCATAAAAAATGTTACAATTTGTGGGTAGAGGGGAAACTTAAGTCACAGATTCGCTCAAAATAAATGATCAAATAAAACACATAAACACAGACAAATTGTTGACGTCTCGGACCTCGTTGCGTCCCGCTCCCGTCATGACAGACTCCTAAGATTATTATAAGTTTTAGGTACTGAGTTTTAGACTAAACTTTAATAGCCAGCCCCAGGACTTCTTGTGAACAGAACTGTTATTGGCAACACGTCTTTAGAAGAATCTGTTGCAGGAAACGCCGCTTATCAACAAAATTCCCAGAAACCCTAATTTTCTACAGACACCGTTTGAATGAAACGCATCTTTATAAACAGAGCGATACTCGACCTGTGAAGCTCATTCCCAAAAGATGAGAATATCTAAAAGATGAAAAGATTAATGGGACAACACAAAATCGGGTCCTCCAGAACATCAAAGGCACCCTGACAATACAAGATCAACAGCTGGAAGGTAGAATTGGGGGGGGAGGGGGAGGCAAGTCTTCGTTTCCCCCTATTCACAAAAGGGGCAACTCCAGGATGAAAGGACCCCAGTTCTAGATCAAAGGGGATGTATTTATCCGCTCTACGCGCTGGAAGGAATTACTTGGGTCCTTAAAAGCAGACAAACGGAAAAGATTATTTAATTTTGTTCTTTTGCTTCACTTATTTTCCCTTCAGCATACAATATCTAGCGTCTGGAGACTGATCTCATATTACCATGTAAATTATTAAGCCCACCATTGTATATACATACACAAACTGTGACACTGAAGATTTCCGCATACATACTGGATTTACGAATTAGCAGGGAACATTTTTAAACAGACGCACGCCACACGCACAGATTACTCCAACGAAACTGAAACGGAAACATGACAATATGACTGACCTGATTTGATCTGATTTATAAACGTAGTTGATGACCTGGCGCTGCACCCACCTAGGTAATCTGTACCGTGATGCGAATATTTTAAAGGTGCATTTTGTTAAAAATAATTTCCGAGTGTTTAAAAATTTATTTAAATTATTATTATTATTATTATTATTATTATTATTATTATTATTATTATTATTATTATTATTATTATTACGAGCTTGCTGGCGCACGCTACGCGCGCTGGACAACGGGCTACTGTCTCCCCTCCCCTACCCTCCCAATCCCCTACCTACCGGACAAACAGGTTTGTAGGAGGCAGGTGGATGTCACCCCTACCCTCCTGTTCCCCTACCTACCCCGCCCCCACCCTGAGTGCACAAACCGGTTTGCTGGGGGTGGGTGGCTGTGTCATGTTTCCCGCACTGTCACTCGGGGGAGGACAAATAAAATCAGATTCTCCCGGATTTTATTATCATTATTATTATTATTATTATTATTATTATTATTATTATTATTGTGTGTATTAATTATCTGAACTACAGGCTAATTTATTTAGCTCTGGATGAAATATTGGGCGACTTAGCCTTCAAGTACAAATTGTAAAAACATCCTACAAAATATATTTTAAAAATTACATGAAGTTATAAACATCACCGTCATCATTCAACATCTCTTCTACGGTAATTGCATTATAAAACGCATCAAACTTATTACACAACACATGCAGATTCCCATGCCAGAACAAAACAGTCTAATGAAAACAAAAAAAATTAAGGAAAATAAAAAAGCCTAAATTAAAAAAAAAAAAAACTCAGAAGAGCTAAAGAGAGATACAGGGAACGTGAAAGTATGGAGGCGAAGTCAACTCGTCGAAAGCGAAAAGACAATTTAAAAGAAACAATAATAAAATGTGAACTAGACAAAACAACGCAACGTAAACAAAAGACAACAACATTCCACAAGCAAAACATCACCATGTGGCACGCACAAACAAACGCACACGCACACACACACACACACACATAGTACACAGAAAAGCCAGGGCAAAAACTGGATTCTGTACACCAAAGGTCATGGCGAAGGACGGCGGGCGCCTCTTCAGCTCCTCTTTCGCTTCCTTCTCGCTCTTTCCTTTCATTTCGAAGGACCCATCTGATTCCTTTAGTTATCCCTCGCTTGACTTCCTTATTTTCTTTCTATTATTTTCAGCCCTTCATTATTCTTCCTTCATCATCCTTCATCATTTTCAGAACGAAAGTAGTCTTTGGAAGCTTGATTTTGAAGTCAATGGCCTGTAAATGCCCATATGAATAGGTTCATCTTCTGAATAATAATAATAATAATAATAATAATAATAATAATAATAATAATAATAATAATAAAATAATAATAATAATAATAATAACCAATTTCTTTATTATTTTTCTTCTTCCATATTCCTTCCTCTACCTCTCCAACATTTTCCTTCTTCCATTAATATCTCCTCCTCCCCATTTTACTCTTCCTAAAGAGAGTTTGTTCAACCTCTACCTATACTTATTCCCTCTCCCTCTCTCTCATCCAATTATTTTCTTTCCCCTAATCCAGTAATTTTCTTTCTTCTTCTCCTTTTCTCATCCAATAACTTCCTATCTACTTTCCTCCAGTGATTTTTCTCCTCTCCTCCTCCAGTAACTTTATTCCCCCTTCTTCAAAACCACCTAATTGACCACTTTACTCCCTTATTTATATCTGTGAAATCTGCGGGTAATTTTTTGTTCAATACGAGGCTGATGGGGCAGTCAGCCTATGGGAACAATACATGAATCAAGGAGTAAATGGACATCTCAAGTCTGAGGTACCCTGGACACCCTAAAAATTGATAAAAGAAAGAAGTTGAATTACATGACAGTTATCTTGAATGACTGGAAAATTAGACAAAAACTGATCGGGATAGATTTGGAAGCATCTAATACAAAAAAGGAGCATGAATGCACACACAAACGACTAAGCATGCTTCGTTTTTATTCCTATTTGTTGACTTTAGGACTTACAAAAATGGCCTAGCCAAGAATAACGACACACACACGCTTTAATAACATATTATATATATATATATATATATATATATATATATATATATATATATATATATATATATATATATATATATAACTGTATATATATATTCACTATTCTTGCTAGGCCTTTTTCATTAAGTCCTCGAGTCAAGTTTGTGTATGCATTGTATGAAATGCTGTTTAATATGTATGTATATATATATATATATATATATATATATATATAGTATATATATATATATACTATGTATATATATATATATATATATATATATATATATGTGTGTGTGTATATATATATATATATATATATATGTATATATATATATATATATATATATATATATATATATATGTGTATATGTATATATATATATAACATATATGTGTATATATATATATGTATATATATATATATATATATATATATATATATATATATATATATATAATCACCCCCCACCCAATTTATTCAAAAGTGTGCCTGCGGATGTCGCAGATCTGCGTCTCTTGGCACCAGCTCCAGAAATTGTCCGATCTTTCCTTGCTTTCATTCTCATTCAGACAGCAAATTAAACGTAAAACTACGAGCCGGAACCAAATGGTTAAGTGTGCGTTTAAGTGCATTAAGGAATTCGCAAGGTCGCTTTTCGCTGTTCCGCTCTGGCAATCTCAGAATCCCAAACAAGTCTACGTTGTCTACGCGCCATATTTCACAACTGATGCTTATTAGATGATATATAGCAGATGTGCACATCCATAGCAACATATACTGTACAATGCCTAATTTAAAATATTCCTCCTCTTCCTTCACTTGACATTGTCAAATGAATAAATGCTTTCAAACTGAATCTTAGCATTGGCAGAATATATCAAAATCATTGTGAAATTTATGCTAATGTGTAAGGAAATTTTTCAGTGATTTTCCTATGGAGACTTCAGCTCGTTTTATATGTAATTAACACTGTAAACTCTTCATTCAAATAATTCTAATGTTATGAAGGCACCATATGCATAAGAAATATCACTCAGTATTAAAGCTATTTCTCGTATTTTTAATTTTCGAAAGATATTCGTTCTCTGTGGGTGTCTATTTGTAAATGCACAGTACAATTCTTCAAATTCCATCTGGTATTATACATACAAGCTCTCTCTCTCTCTCTCTCTCTCTCTCTCTCTCTCTCTCTCTCTCTCTCTCTCTCTCTCTGTTACTGCGTCTGAATTCTAAGTAAATTTAATCAAAATCTGTTTTTCAGTTTGAGCCAAGACTAAAAGAAATCGCCTTCATTAGCATGGCAGGCACTCTCGGGTGCTGGATGCCTATCCCACGAATACGAAGAAACTCGAAAATGCCGTCGGTAGAAGGACGACCTTTCGTATTGATGGTCATGGGGTTCACGGAGTGTAGATGACTTTGGGAGGAGAAGAATAAGAGGTTAGCCATGATGGGGAGGGAGAAGGGGGAAGGAGAATGGGGGAGGAAAGGAGGAGGGGGAGGGAGGAGAGGGAGGAGGGAGGGGGGAGGGTGGGGTGGGATGGGAGGTACATGAGAGAAACCTCTCCCCTCAGGGGCTGATCGAAGAGAAAGAAGATAGAAGGCAATGTCCGCCCCTGAGGCAAGGCCGGGACCACGGAAAGGGTGCAGGGGCGGGGAGGTAGGGGATTTGGGTGTTATTGGTGGGGGAAGGGGATTGTGGACGGGTAAGGGGGCAATAGGAGGAGTGGGCTTGGGTAAAGAGATTTTCATGGGGATGGAAATGGGGGCGGGGTTACGCTACACACAAATACACCTGCCCCGTGACGTCATTCCTGGTATGGATTTGTAAGGATTTGGTGGGGGAGGGGAGTACTAGGTGTGTGTGTGTGTGTGTGTCTGTGAGAGAGAGAGAGAGAGAGAGAGAGAGAGAGAGAGAGAGAGAGCCAGGTCTGCTGGGAGAGATGGATGAGAGGGGGGGCAGTGGTTACGGATTTTTTTCAGGGGTCTGCAATCCTGAGACGATAACCTTCCATCCCCGTTTCATAATCTACTCCTTCCCGTTTCTTCAGTTTCAGGTTTGAGAGAGAGAGAGAGAGAGAGAGAGAGAGAGAGAGAGAGAGAGAGAGAGAGAGAGAGAGAGAGGTGTGTGTGTGTGTGTGTGTGTGTATGTGTGTGTGAACTAACTGTGCGGTTTGTAATCTTAAACAAAGTACGTAAATAAAAGTAAGATCTTGCGGTATATTTTAAATATTTGCAAAATTTTATAAGCAAGCCAAAAGTCGCTGGGGGATCAGAGAAACCCCCTGGTTAAGATTTTGAAATTATTTCATCCAAAGGTGTCTTACGGTTTAGATTCTAAATGTTTTAGCTTTTATTTGAGAAATAAACTGGTGAGACAGATTTTGTAATTTGGCAGACTTTACTTTAAATGGAGTTAGTAGCTTAGATCTGACAATCCCATTTTATTTGGAGAACTTGCGGTTTACACAGCTTGTAAATGCTCAGCTTTTAACCAAATACTAAGGTCTCAATTTAGTTCATTTTCATTTTCTAAATGTTAAACTTTTGTGCTTCGTTTTAAGGTTGGAACTTTTTATCTAAAAAGCACGGGTTTCAAGTTCTATCACTAATCAGTTATTTTCAATAACTGTTAAGGACCTGGGTTCGGCAATTTTTGTGGTTTTCAATTGTGTATAGCTTAGAGTTCGTACTTTTAAATTTATTATTTTTAAAAATTTTTACCTAAGCCTTCGTGCTTTTCCCAAAAATTTAGAATACATTTTGAATTTTTTCCCTATCACAAATAAATATTGCACTAGAGACTAAAAAAAATCTTTCTTCTGACGCAGATTTTTCCAGGAGAAATATAATAGTTTCATAAGCACAAAGAGCGTAAGCGCAAAAGAATTCTAGGCTAGCTACAAAATATATTCACTGAATATGCACGCGCGCGCGCACGCACACACACACACACACACCCACACATACTAAAATTTTGCAAATGTAGCATCTTTTCAAGATAATGGAAAATAACAAGCAAAGAATTAAAAAAATATTCTCGAAAAAATATTAAAACTAACAATTCTTTTTGAAAAATAAGAGAAGATATTGAAACAGCGTACCTCACACTTTTAAACTCGACAATATCGTAAGGAAACTAATGTCAAATTGTATAACAAAATTTATGTCAAAATGTATCACAAAATTTGTCAAAATGTATCACAAAATTCATGTCAAAATGTATCAAAATTATTATGAGTGCTTATTTTCCGCTCAAGGTAACAAACGTTCAATCAGCAGTTAATATACAATTGAATACTATCAATTTAAAGTAGATATGTAGTCCAAACGTCCAATCTAAAGTGGATATACCCAGACAACAGACCAAAATCTGAAGTGCTACACATAAGGTCACGAACTTAAAGCTCCCAAATCGAAACAGGGAGAGTAAGGACCTTAGGTATTTTCTTTGCCAGACCCAAAATGCAGATCCTAAGTAGCTGGTGACTGAGAAATTACAGTCTTCCCATTTCGTATTGGGAATTTTTAAAAATCACTAAGAAATGGTGAGTAAGTTGTAAGCAGCAATGGTTCTACAGACCCGAGAAGCCAGGGATTTCGGGGTACAAGGATGAGAAAAAAATAGGCTCTAATATAAAGCATATTTTTTCTTATCTCTAATATAGGCCCTATATTAGGCGAAAGCATTAGTTTGTGAGAGGCGAAGAAAAGAAACCTTAAGATTTTACACGTGAAAAAGGAATAAAAACTCTTCAATTCATACGAAAATGTACGGACTGTGTGTTAGGCAGTGGGAGAAGATTTCAGCATTAATTATTAACTATTCACAAAATCCTGCACTGACATCTACTTGATTTTACTCACAATAAAATGAGCACTCTTTGTTCTTAAAAACTAACTCACAATAAAATTAGCACTTTTTGTTTTTAAAAACTAACTCACAATAAAATGAGCACTTTTTGTTCTTAAAAACTAACTCGAATTATACGCAAAACCATAAACTACCCATCAATTCGTGTGGGAGTACAAAACTACCTTAAATTATACGAAAACATAAGAATACACCAAATGTTTGAGTTCAAAGCTACTGGAAATTATACTAGACCAAGTTAACTCAGCGAAGTTGTAACTCTTCCGTAAGACTGTATACATTCGTTCCTGTCCAAGGTTAACTTCCCTGTCTTGTAACACCAAACGTCACTGAAACTTGGAACAAACCTTAGCCGACCGGTGCAAGCGGAAAAAGGTCATCATATGGGCCGAAAAACAAGAGAGTAATTATACGAAAGGGGTTATTAACCCCCTTAAATAAGTCAATACTACGAACAAAGGTTCAAATTCTTGAATTCTTAATCTGGGCATAAAATCGTGACTCCTCTGATAAACGTCTATTTGAGGACAGACTCCCAAATAGTAACGGGCCGCTCTCTCATTAACAGTTACGTCGACTACTCGACATCCAGAAAAACAAAAGATGAAAAAGAAGGCAGAGAAGAAAGGATTGTACTCCGGAGAGAGAGAGAGAGAGAGAGAGAGAGAGAGAGAGAGAGAGAGAGAGAGAGAGAGAGAGAGAGTTATCTAGCTGAGCTATTTCTAAAATGATTTCACATATTTCCGATAGTCATACCTGACACCACGAATAACAAAGAGCGCTTCTTGAACATTCGTCCACCTTCCTACCTCCAACAACCATGACATTCTACATTCCACTACTGGCGTCAGAAAACTCATGTGACCTCTTCAGCAACCATTCCTCTACAGAATGTTAAAACCCATTATTTTTTTATTAATTTAGTGGCAGACAGATTTTGCAAACTGATTAGGCATAGCAACTGCCAAGGTCATCGATAAGGTCATCGATACTTTGTTCTATTTTCGTAAAAAGATACAATAAATAAGATCAAAGTATTGATCAATAGCAAAGGCAAACAAGTGTGTTTGCCTTGCCAAGGCCAGATAAAAATAAGAAAAGTATGGGAGGGGGAGGGAAACCCCTTCCATATTTTTCCCTCTTTTAAGGAGCGGATTACCTCTCTCTCTCTCTCTCTCTCTCTCTCTCTCTCTCTCTCTGTTAATGAAGCCTAAGCTAGAAAAAGCTCTTCATCCCAAAAATCACAGCAATTGCTGATCACCTCAAAGGTCGTTCATCCCAAAAGCATCTGCATTAGCTGTTCATTCTAAACGTCTCTTCAAAGACTGGTCACTCCGAAGGCCCTGCAAAGGGTGTTCATCCCAAATGTCCCTGAAAAAAACCATTCGTCCCCAGTGTGGCTAAAAAAGGGTGAAAAAGCCATACGTTCCCAATGTGGCTGCAAAAGGCTGAAAAAGCCATTGTGGCTGCAAAAGGCTGAAAAAGATAAATCGTCCCCAATGTGGCTGCAAAAGGCTGAAAAATAAATTCGTCCCCAATGTGGCTGCAAAAGACTGAAAAAGCCATTCGTCCCCAATGTGGCTGCAAAAGGCTGAAAAAGCCATTCGTCCCCAATGTGGCTGCAAAAGACTGAGAAAGCCATTCGTCCCCAATGTGGCTGCAAAAGGCTGAGAAAGCCATACGTCCCTAATGTGGCTGCAAAAGGCTGAAAAAACCATTTGTCCCCAATGTGGCTGCAAAAGGCTGAAAAAGCCATTCGTCCCCACTGTGGCTACAAAAGGCTGAAAAAGCCATCCGTCCCCAATGTGGCTGCAAAAGGCTGAAAAAGCCATTCATCCCCAATGTGGCTGCAAAAGGCTGATTATCCGCAAGTCCTTGCAAAAGCTGTTCATCTGAATGTCCCATTAACAGCCGTTCGTCCCGAAAGTCCCGGCAAAGGCTTTTCATACCAATAGTCCCAGCAACGGCTGTTCATCCCAAAAGCCTCTGCAAAAGCCGTTTATCCTATAGGTCTCAGCAAATAGCTGTTCATCCCAGAAGTCCCCGCAAAGGTTCGTTACCCTTAAGTCCTTGAAAAAGTTATTCATCCCAAAAAGTTCCAGAAACAGCTGTACATTCAAAAGCCCTACAAATGTTGTTCATCCCAAAGACCCAACAAAAGCCCCAGCAATAGCTGTTCATCCCAACTGTCCCAGCAACAGCTGTTTAACCCAAAAGTCCCAGCAAAAATTGTTCATTCCAAAATTCCCAGGAAAAACTGTTAAGTCCAAAAGTCCCCACAAAAGCTATTAATTTCAGAAGTCCCAGCAAAAACTGTTAATTCCAAAAGTCCTAGAAAAAACTGTTAATTCCAAAAGTCCCAAAAAAAACTGTTAATTCCAAAAGTCCCCAAAAAACCTGTTAATTCCAAAAGTCCCAGCAAAAACTGTTAATTCCAAAAGTCCCAGAAAAAACTGCTAATTCCAAAAGTCCCAGTAAAAACTGTTAATTCCAAAAGACCCTGAAAAAACTGTTAATTCCAAAAGTCCCAGCAAAAACTGTAAATTCCAAAAGTCCCAGCAAAAACTGTTAATTCCAAAAGTCCCAGCAACAGCTGTTCAACCAAAAGTCCCTGCAAAAACTGTTAATTTCAAAAGTCCCAGCAAAAACTGTTAATTCCAAAAGTCCTGAAAAAACTGTTAATTCCAAAGGTCCCAGAAAAAACTATTAATTCCAAAAGTCCCTGCAAAAACTGTTAATTCCAAAAGTCCCTGCAAAAACTGTTAATTCCAAAAGTCCCAGCAAAAACTGTTAATTCCAAAAGTCCCAGAAAAAACTGTTAATTCCAAAAGTCCCAGAAAAAACTGTTAATTCCAAAAGTCCCAAAAAAAACTGTTAATTCCAAAAGTCCCAGCAAAAACTGTTAATTCCAAAAGTCCCAGTAAAAACTGTTAATTCCAAAAGTCCCAGAAAAAACTGTTAATTCCAAAAGTCCCAGCAAAAACTGTTAATTCCAAAGGTCCCAGAAAAAACTGTTAATTCCAAAAGTTCCAGCAAAAACTGTTAATTCCAAAAGTCCCAGCAAAAACTGTTAATTCCAAAAGTCCTAGAAAAAACTGTTAATTCCAAAAGTCCCAGCAAAAACTGTAAATTCCAAAAGTCCCAGAAAAAACTGTTAATTCCAAAAGTCCCAGAAAAAACTGTTAATTCCAAAAGTCCCAGAAAAAACTGTTAATTCCAAAAGTCCCACCAAAACTGTTAATTCCAAAAGTCCCAGCAAAAACTGTTAATTCCAAAAGTCCCAGAAAAAAACTGTTAATTCCAAAAGTCCCAAAAATTCTGTTAATTCCAAAAGTCCCAGCGAAAGCTATTTACATCTGAAGTCCCAGCAAGAGCTGCTCATCCCAAAAAGCCTCTGCAAACTCTGTTCATCCCAAAGTCCCCCAAAAATTAATTCACCCCAAAATTTCCTACAAAAGCCACCCCAAATGTCTCTTTATATTATAATACTGATCCCAAATGCCCCTACAGGGGCTGTTCACCCCGCAAGTCATTGCAACATAAAAAAAATTTTCATCTAACTCTTGTCTTTTCCTCTCGACGGAGCTTCTAAATGAACTCCAGAAGATTTTTCTTCAGTAAACAATAATTTCATTCCGCTGACTGTCCCCCAAGTCATCTGCCTTTGAACTGGAAACTAATTTCCCCAAAGAAACCTGAAGGATATCCAGGAAAGCAAAATATCTCTGGTCGTAACAATGCAAACTAATAGTGCAAAGAACATTTATATTGCAATTCTTTCGCCTACAGGCTTGACGCTCAGAGACATGACTGCTTCATGAACTTTTGCTTTATGAACTCTTAATTCGAGTCCTGTTTCTTCGAGAAAACCTGCCCATAGTCTGCTTGGTTTATTAACCCTGCGCTTCAAACGTGCTTTTTTGGCGCTTCAAACGTGTTTTTTTTTTCGTTAGGAGAGAGCAATGGGTATGGCTGCTAATGTCCTTGCCTAATAATCTTAATAAAATTGTTTATTTATTTATTTTGGATTATTAAAAAAAGAAATACACCTAAATTTGCATTTCCTACTGATTTTATTCGAATATCCTGTGGTTAAAAAGTGAAATAATTACTTAATGCCTTTTGCATACTTCCTTTAGATATATGACTGATAATATAGGCGCTCATATAGTTGGTCTAATTGAGGTAAATGCTCACGAGGAGTACAAGAGAAATTTGATCCATCTGATCGTTTCTACTCTCTCAATAGAGCTCAAAATTTAATAGTAAAGCGTTTATAATTGAACCTGTTTTTGCACAAAAAATTATCATGGAATCCCGAAACCTTGTGGTAATTCCGACGGTTTTGCAGTCTATAAAGTTAAGTATACCTTAGTTTAACCAGACCACTGAGCTGGATTAACAGCTCTCCAGGCTGGCCCGAAGGATTAGACTTATTTACGTGGCTAAGAACCAATTGGTTACCTAGCAACGGGACCTACAGCTTATTGAAATCCGAACTGACATTACAACGAGAAATGAATTTCTATTACCAGAAATAAATTTCTCTATTTCTTCATTGGCCGGTAGGAGAATCGAACGCGGGACCCAGCAAAGTGCTTCGCCGAAAACGATACCAACCCGTCCAATGAGGAACTACATAACATAAATAATATATATACAAACGATCTTTCGTCTCCTTGACCAAAAGGATTCATGTTCTGTAGCTACAGTGAATGATTATGGAACCTACTCGACTTATAGAATCTACTACATAATGGAATTGTCTTATTTAAAGAACATACTTCAGATCACAAGTATAATATGTTATTTGCAAACTGCAACAAGTTTTGCTCTAATGATACTTGCTGCTAGCTGGAATTATATCAACAAGATTGTGATTTCCCATTTTTAAGGTTTGCCCCATCTAATCAGATATACACATACAATATATATATATATATATATGTTGTGTTTGTATACATATAAATAAATATATATACATGTATGTAATATAGATATATAATACATAGTGTATATACATAACATAATGTATAAGTTTAAATATATATATATATATATATATATATATATATATATATATATATATATATATTATATATATATATATACACATATATATGTATATATATATATATATATAAATACTGTATATATACTATGTTATACTATTATATATATCTGTTATATATATGTGTAAATATTTATTTATATATAAATATATATACATATATGTATACATACACATATATACTGCACATATATATACATATATAAATACTGTATGTGTGTATATCTGATTAGATGGGGTAAGCATTAAAAAAGAAAAAGAAAGACAAGAGTTGAATATAAAAAATGCACATTTCAGTTGAAAAAAAGAATAAGCATTACAATAGAAAACGCAATTAACTGGAAAATCTAAATTAAAACGTCTTTTTAATATTTAAGACGAAACAGTCTCACTCCACTGCCTAAAACGCTTCTGCAGACGACTCCCAAACTCCTGATATAAGTTTGATCAATGAAAAATTAACATTACCAATTAAGAATAAACTAGGTAACAGAAAACTTGATAAGAAGTTATTCATTGCTCATTCTCTGGATAAATCTCCATATAAACAAGTAAAAAAATCCGCCAAAGTTTCTTCCGCGCAATCAAGTTTCCTGTACAGCGTACAATGCTGTATGAAACTCTCAGCCATGGCCCGGTGGTGGCCTGTGTTGTTGGCACCTATAGCGGTGACAGAAGCGCGATCATGGCTAACTTTAACCTTAAATAAAATAAAAACTACTGAAGTTAGAGAGCTGTAATTTGGATGTTTGATGATTGGAGATTGGATGATCAACATACCAATTTGCAGCCCTCTAACCTCAGTAGTTTTTAAGATCTGAGAGCGGACGGAAAAAGTACGGACAGACAAACAAAGCCATCCCAATAATTTTCTTTTACAGAAAACTAAAACATTTTACCAGCCCAAATATATCTGAGAGTCCCAAAATAATTTCTCTAAGTATTCAAACAAAGATAAAAACAGATTCCAAATGGTTTCTGAATAAGAGGAAAAATAAAAGGACAATCAAAGAATAATGTCGAAAGAAAAACAGAGAATATAAGCATAAATAAACAACCCGAATAAAAGAAATTATGAAATCAATGCAACCGTGAACGAGAGAATAAATAACTGTGCGGAAAACGCAAATATGATCAAAAGAAGTGCGAAACAGCATAAACCCGGAAAGCGCAAGAAAAATGATCAGATAAAACACAAAAGGGGTTAAAACATACGCCAGAATAATATTAATGATTAAACATAAAGAAAATGACACAACGTGAGAGCAGTAAGAATAATCACTTTCATACGAACTGAATGAAGGTGAGTGAAATATATACATAAAAGACGCTTCCATTCAAGGTATTTATCCTCAGAAAAAGATGAATAAAAAATAAGAATACTGCATAATTAATAAAGCTTCGAAAAACAACAAAACATAACGACGCCACTCAGGTGATAAGAATAACAAAAGAGACCATACTGAACATTACCATTAACGCTCAGAAATGCAGGCGGGAACAAATATAAAAAAGAAAGAAAGAAAAAAAGTTTTGCAGAAAATATATTCACGTAGGTGCCCGAAGCGGATGTGACGACCAGAAGAGTTTTTGATTCGTGTTGTGAAAGATAACGAAACATCAACAACAGGTCGCTGGAAAGAGAAATGATAACAATGTTTTCGTCGCTGTAGACAAGTGATTACGGTAACTGCTTTGATGCTTCTGTGTCGGCGTACGGGGGAGGATGAGAGTGGGTAGAAGTTAGTCAGTCTCTCTCTCTCTCTCTCTCTCTCTCTCTCTCTCTCTTATATACACACACACACACACACACACACACACACACACATACATATATATATATATATATATATATATATATATATATATATATATACATAATTATATGTCTAAATATATATATATATGTCTAAATATATATATATATAATGTGTGTGTATACGAGGAGGAGAGTAGGTAGAATCTCTCTCTCTCTCTCTCTCTCTCTCTCTCTCTCTCTCTCTCTCTCTCTCTCTCTCTTATACACATATTTTATACATACACATATACATACAGTATATATAATTATATATACATACATAATTATATGTCTAAATATATATATATATATATATATATATATATATATATATATATATATATATATATATATATATAGCCACGCCACCTTCGCCACCGCGTCTGAATTCGCACATGTCACTTAGAAGCTCAGGAGGATTTGGCACAAGAGCGGACGGGTCCAAAGCGGACCCGAGCGACTGCCGAAATGTTTTTCCCCGGGGCCTTATCAAAACAGCCACTTGGCGATGCAAAGTCGCACTGCTTGAGGCTCGGCACGAGCGCACGCACATGCAAAAACTCACATAAACACACTCACACACGCAAACACACATATAAATCGGGGTACTTGGTCAAATATGGAACTGAGAGTTCATGACCGAGCCAACATAATTTACTTATATCTACGTAAGTTAAATATTATTATTATTATTATTATTATTATTATTATTATTATTATTATTATTATTATTATTATTATTATTATTATTATTATTATTATTCCGGAAGATTTAGCCCGTTCATATGGAACGAAGATCCAGGCCACTGACTTGAAATTCAGGCTTCCACAGAATATGGTGTTCATTAGAAAGAAGTAACAAGGTAATGCGAAATACAGAAAGAGATCACGCAATAAAAAATTAAGAAATAAATTAACAAATTAATGGATAAATAGATAAAAATGTAAGTAAATTATTGCAATACAAGGAGAATATATCTATATAATACAAAGGTCAAAAGCTTCTATAATGATCTTTATGAGACAGTTTTCCCTTTCAAAAGTTCTTAGGTAACAAAAATAGAGGAAACATCAAATTCACACCGGAAAACTAAACATCCTATCAAGGTTATCTATAAAATATAAACGTAATTTTAGAATGAATCTCAGGAGACAAGTTTGGAATGTTAATTTCAAAAGACCTAATTCATGTATTTCTAATCCTTTACTTATAACCTTCATATGCAGGAAAAGTGATAAAAAGGAAAATAAAAAGAGGACAAGTGAACAAATAAGACGTTTGAATAAGACGTTTGATCGGAAAACTGTTGAAAACCAAATGACTGATCGCACGTGAGATGGACGTTCTGGAGTTGTGAAGATTAAAAAAAAATGATGATGAGTCAAAAAACATTCTGAAATCCTTGTGGAAAGAACGAAGAATTAAAACGTCACATTAGACGAAACATTAACATGCAACTATCCAACGCTCTATAAAAATTCAATGAAAATGAACCTATGTATGTATGTATGTGCATCCCAATTATACATTCAGAGCCCCCTCTCTCTCTCTCTCTCTCTCTCTCTCTCTCTCTCTCTCTCTCTCTCTCTCTCTCTCTCCTAGGTGATACATAACGACATGTTCCCGATTGTACATTAAAGCTCTCTCTCTCTCTCTCTCTCTCTCTCTCTCTCTCCTCTCTCTCTCTCTATGATGTCTCCCTCTCTCATGTGAATGTACATGTTCCCAAGTATACGTCAAGAACCCCTCTCTCTCTCTCTCTCTCTCTCTCTCTCTCTCTCTCTCTCTCTCTCTCTCTCTCTCTCTCTCTCCTATGTAAGTATACATGTACTCTCTCTCTCTCTCTCTCTCTCTCTCTCTCTCTCTCTCCTATGTAAGTATGCATGTACATGTTCCTGAGTGTATGTCAAGAACATGTTCCCAAGTATCTCTCTCTCTCTCTCTCTCTCTCTCTCTCTCTCTCTCTCTCTCTCTCTCTCTCTCTCTCTCTCTCTCTCTCTCTCTCTACATGTTCCTGAGTGTACGTCAAGACTCTCTCTCTCTCTCTCTCTCTCTCTCTCTCTCTCTCTCTCTCTCTCTCTCCTACGTATGCACGTAAGCACAAGAAAAAGTGATAACTAAGCCATGCTCCCGATTGCAAATTAAAACTCTCTCTCTCTCTCTCTCTCTCTCTCTCTCTCTCTCTCTCTCTCTCTCTTCTCTCTCTCTCTCTCTCTCTCTCTCTCTCTCTCTCTCTCTCTCTCTCTCTTAAAAGTACGTCAAGAATCTCTCTCTCTCTCTCTCTCTCTCTCTCTCTCTCTCTCTCTCTCTCTCTCTCTCTCATTTACATGTTCCAGTGTACGTCTACCCCTTCAGGTGGAAAAAGGTCACTGTTCTCTTAAAATATGTGGGAATGGGATATGGGGAAGACAACGACACGCTTCCTCAAGATAACGGGACAATTACCGAGAGTTGTGCAAGGAGTGGCCGTCGTCTTGATCATAATTATCATAATTCAATAAATATTATTAATTTATCATGAAGGCAATTTTGTTGCTGTTGTTGTTGTGGTATTATTACAATAATAATAACCATCGACCCACTTGATCATAATTATCATAATTCAATAGATATTAAATCTTTTTTTATCCCCGAGGCAATTTTGTTGCTGTTGTTGTTGTAGTATTATTACAATAATAATAACCATCGACCCACTTGATCATAATTATCATAATTCAATGGATATTATTAAATCTTTTTTTATCATGAAGGCAATTTTGTTGCTGTTGTTGTTGTAGTATTAATAATAATAACCACCATCAACCACCTTAATAATTGTTAATATTATTATTATCAGTAGGAAAATAACTCCTCTAAATATTATTCATCCTCTCTGGATTTTAACCTGTGATAAATTCCACATAATTCAGAGGTATCGGTTCGCAATCAGAGAAAACATACCCTTAGTGAATGAATGAAAACTTCCAAGAGCCCCAATTAAATCACTGCAACTTCCATGCAAAAAAAAAAACTATCGGGACATCAAACACCACAGATCGCTTTCATTTTTAATATGCCTCGAGTTGAGGTTTAGTGCACGTGGATCAGATATCCATGTCTCATAACTTTGGATTCACTTCAAAAGATTAAAAGGTGGTGTGCAATTATGTTGGACTCTTTCTTCTTCTGAAGTGCAAATGTTGGTAAATGTAAAATAATATAGAGAGTATATATATATATATATATATATATATATATATATATATATATATATGTTATATATATATATATAGTAATAGAATCGAGTGAATCTTGTTTGACCTCCCCGGGTAAAAGTAGGGGAGACAAGACACAGCCACCCACCCCCTGCAAACCGGTTTGTCCGCCCAGAGTGGGGCGGAGCAGGTAGGGGGACGAGAGGGTAGGAGAGACAGCCACCCTTCTTCTGCAAACCTGTCTGCCCGCCCCGGGTGAGGGAGGGGTAGGTAGGGATAGGGAGGATAGGGGAGACAGCAGTGCCGGGTAATATATAGATATATATATACATATACATATATATATATATATATATATATATATATATATATATATATATATATATATATATATTTATATAATATCAGTACTCAGCAAGTCTCCAGGGATGAGAATGGTAGCCCCATTCCCTTCTCTTGACCCCAACTGATGCTGGTACCAATTCACACACTTGCTTATGCAAGCCAAGCGTTTTGCCATTGCGCCATTACAATTACAGTAATAAAAATAGTAATATTAGTAATAATAATAGTAACCAGCAATGAAGAAACTTCAGCATGATAAAGACGACACGGAAGATAAACCATCGTCAAAATGAGTCTTGGGAAACGCTAAATAAAGAATCGCTTACAATAGGGAACTAAGTTCCTTTAAAAACCTCCAAATTTGCTACGGACAGTGAGCACAAAAGGTTCCCAAAATGAAAACTCATGCTTCCCTGTAAAAGGCCCATACCTTCGAGAAATGGGAGAGAAATCAAGGAAGAGGAAGACAGAGGGAAAATGAAATGGAACACACTACAAAGGTGCTGCCAATATTGTGCTAATTTATTTTTAATTTTTTTCATTTCCACTATACGCCTTTTTTAATGGAAATGGCTGGTTCTCAGTACAACATTCGGGAAGAAATTATTATTTTCATAATTATGACTACTATTATCTTGCCAGTAATTCTGCCCGTTGAGATGCCAAAAAGTTCTTATTAAACTAATCAACCAACCTCTGTTTTCATAAGAAAGTGTTCCATCCATCTACTTATGAATTAAAAAACCTGATTTTAAGTGAATCACATTCGAAATTTAAGACAAAAAAATCATTTACCTGCTCTTTTTACACCTTTCATTATAACCCCTTTATTAAATGCTCGTCCCAGGCGCTTGTAGCCCACCTCCTCGCAATAACAACCTCTCATGCCCATTCCTTGAACCGCACTCATTATCACGATAACCATCTGTGGATTAAATACCCGTGATTAATTATGCATATTGCCCAGGAGTAATGGGATGAATTCGCTTCAACCCCTTCTACGTAGATACCCACCGCCTTTCAGCGGTCTAATCTGGGAAACAGATGACCCGTAGGTGAAAAATAAAAATAAAAAAAAGGCTAAAGATGAACAAAAACCTTCAGGGGATCAGGATCAACTGGGATGAAATAGCGGTATTGGCCTTTTGGGTGGGCTGGCAGTTTTGACAGGATACGATGGGATAGAAAAATCCTTGTGGATGGATCACCATGTGAGGGTTGGGTATTTATGGGCCTTTTTATGGGGCGTGTGGGTAGGTAGTATGGTGGGTCTTGGGTGGGTACCAGGTGACAAAACTTCCCCTAATCGAACAGTCCCAACAACGCGTAACGAGGAACTGAACTGGCGCAATAACATCGCCCTGGGGCATTCTCGTTGTTAAAGAGGACCACCTGTTTGTCTGCTACCCCGATCCTAGAGAGGTTAATGCCCTTGGGGTCAAAGGCCATGTCATGTGTTCCGCTTAATTCGAGGCGGCATTTCCCCACTTTCGATGCTGGAAACGGATGAGATGCGCCCCCCTCCCCCAATATCTGAAGGGATCTGTGACAGACGACTCGACTGAATCCCTTCTCATCATTCTTGGGGATATTATCTAACAGCTGTTCGAATGACATCTCCAAGCTATTTCCATCTCCCCTTCATCGTTATGCCATCAACATTCGGAGTTGACCTAATTTCTAGCATTTTTTAATCTTCCTCTATTATGTTTTGAACATAAAATAAAAATCCACTCGACACAGGTAAATTTTTCACAATCTGAATTCGCTAATTATTTTCTGAGTATTTGACTCTCTCCCTCTCTAAAAAATGTCTGACCCACATAACGTCTTTTACCTTTCATGAAACAAGATCTCACTCACTGCAAAACCGTCACCGTCAATATATGCCAATTTCTCACTCAGTTTGTACTTAAATTTTGCAGCTTTCAGTATACATGACTTTTCTCTCTCTCTCTCTTCTCTCTCTCTCTCTCTCTCTCTCTCTCTCTCTCTGCCCTCGGGTGTTTAGCAGTCGAGACACCTTTTTTGAGATGGATATCAGAGAATCCCTTTAGCATTTTTTTTGTTTAAATCTCGCGTGAACTTTTATCTCTTTCTGATCCTGCACCCTGTCCCCTTACGAGAAGGTACAGTTTAAACGATGGGAACGGAGATTTGGCACACAATGTTTCAGTAGTCAAATGGTACTTTGAAAGAGAGAGAGAGAGAGAGAGAGAGAGAGAGAGAGAGAGAGAGAGAGAGAGAGAGAGGTATACTTGACATAAACAAAGATAAATCTGAGGAAGATACTTAGCAGAAACTGAAGGATAAATCTGAGGAAGATGCCTAGAAAAAAAGAGAATGTTAAATCTGAGGAAGATACTTAGCAAAAATGAAGGATAAATCTGAGGAAGATACTTAAAAAAGAGAGAATTAATTCGAGGAATATACTCAGTAAAATCAGAAAATATAAACCTGAGCAGATATAAAATAACTAATTTATAAGTATTAAGTTGTAAGTGATTTTTCTCCGTCACAAACCTGGGGCATACTCTCGCAAAAATACATTCCCTTCAAAGACAAAACTCAAGCTTTATTTTTGTTTTTTATTTTCCAGTTTTCCTCCGGAGCCAGGAGAGTAAACGAACAAGATTTTAACCCCAGCACCACACACACACTAAACAGTAATATAAAAATAAACAGAAAACATCTCAATTTCTTATACACCCAACATATCAGTTTCGAATGCAGAACTCCACCTACACGAACAATACCATTCCTCCTCGTTCATGTCTAATATACTGTACGACCTAAATACACGCACACCAAACTAGTCCTTCACACAGCGTCGGCATCAAAGGGTTACTACAAGCATGTAGACTGACCAATCAACATTTAACATGATGGCTCGTGCTGACTCCGTGCGGGACATGCAATAGATCAAAGAAAGGTCTATATAACATTCTCTCTCTCTCTCTCTCTCTCTCTCTCTCTCTCTCTCTCTCTCTCTCCTCTCTCTCTCTCTCTCTCTTACATTTTGGTCAGTGAGTGCAGAACCAAAATGAAATTGAGGAACAGATTAGTTGTGACTAGAGAGCATATGAAATTTCTTACATTGCATAAATAGTACTAAAACCTTTAGTGGTATATAAAAATTAATACTTATATGACGAAATATCTCTCTCTCTCTCTCTCTCTCTCTCTCTCTCTCTCTCTCTCTCTCTCTCTCTCTCTCTCTCTCTCTCTGCTGAAATGAGGCCCTAAAAATCGAGTTCACCTACTAAACACCTACTAAAGTACATCGACCTTTCTCATACCAAGAGAGAGAGAGAGAGAGAGAGAGAGAGAGAGAGAAACCCAAACCTCATAAATTAGCACCGAAGACGACAAGAAATCCCCACATCTGGGTGGCCGCAAGGGAAGTGTCACCAATACTTGCCCAGGGCTACGGACCTCAAAGGTTACCACTTTCTAGGCACCACACTCTCCTCCTCCTACCAACAGTAATCACGACGGCCGAGGTCCCACCAAACACTGGGAACCACTTTGGCACCCCACACTGGTATCTTGGCGCTGCATAAGAGGTACTTCTTTTGGTTCCTTCCTGGAACTGTGCCTTAAGTAGTTCTTCAGGCATGACTCAGAGTTACCACTTAGATTACCTCACCTGGTACCATGCTCGAGGTACTAATTCAGCACATCCCCTCCATCATTCTTGGTACTTCCTTACGACTCAACCTTGGGTACCTCTCTAGGAACTTCCATTAAACACCGGTACCTCACAGGTCCCCAAATCCTATCCAACTCTTCAAGGGTCGCTCTTAGGCATTACAAAACAACGAGGTTCTCTTAGGTATTACAAAACAGTTGGGTTCTCTTAGGCATTACAAAACAATGGGGCTCTCTTAGACATTCCAAAACAACGAGGTTCTCTTAGGTATTACAGAACAACTTGGTTCTCCAAGGCATTACAAAACAATGGCGTTCTCTTACGTATTCCAAAACAATGAGGTTCTCTTAGGTATTACAAAACAATGGGGTTCTCTTACGTATTCCAAAACAATGAGGTTCTCTTAGGTATTACAAAACAATGGGGTTCTCTTACGTATTCCAAAACAATGGGGTTCTCTTAGGCATTACAAAACAACGGGGTTCTCTTAGGTATTCCAAAACAATAGGGGCCTCTTTAAGTATTCCAAAACAATGGGGTTCTCTTAGGTATTACAAAACAATGGGGTTCTCTTGGGTATTACAAAACAATTGGGTTCTCTTAGGCATTACAAAGCAATGGTGTTCTCTTACGTATTCCAAAACAATGGGGTTCTCTTAGGCATTACAAAACAATGGGGTTCTCTTACGTATTCCATAACAATGGGGGTCTCTTCAAGTATTCCAAAACAAATGGGCTCTCTTAGGCATTACAAAAAGGTGGGGTTCCCTTAGGTATTCCAAAACAATTAGGTTCTCTTGGGTATTACAAAAAAATTGGGTTCTCTTAGGCATTACAAAACAATGGGATTCTCTTAGGTATTCCAAAACAATGGGGTTCTCTTGGGTATCAAAAACAATGGGGTTCTCTTCGGCCTACGTATTCGACTACCACTAGTTACAATGGTAGCTGTAAGCCACGCCTAGGTACCATATCCTTATTATATCTTCGGGTGCCAAACCCAGACATCACTTGTGGGTACCTCACCCAACCAATCAAATCTCTCGAAATGGCTGCTTGCCCATCGGTCATGATTGTTCACAGAAGTTTACAGAACAGATAAGGACAATTTCTCAAAATATAATAAACGTTAAGGATCTTTACATTCATCAAGCAAAAGTTTTCCCACAACAGAATACCGGTTTTACCATTCATTATGTATAAAATTGTCCCACAGAGGCTGCAGGTTCTTAACATTCATAAAGAAAAAATCTTCCCATAACAGCTTAATGTTCTCAGCATTCATTAAGCAAAAACTTCCCGCAACAGTTTAATGTTCTAAGCATTAATTAAGCAAAAATCTTCCCACAACAGTTTAATGTTCTCAGCATTCATTAAGCAAAAATCTTCCCACAACAGCTTAATGTTCTCAGCACTCATTATGAAAATTTTTCCCTTAACAGCTTAATGTTCTCAGCATTCATTAAGCAAATATCTTCCCACAACAGTTTAATGCTCTCAGCACTCATTATGAAAATTTTTCCCATAACAGCTTAATGTTCTCAGCATTCATTAAGCAAAAACCTTCCCACAACAGCTTAATGTTCTCAGCATTCAAACAGCAAAAATCTTCCCACAACAGCTTAATGTTCTCAGCATTCATACAGCAAAAATCTCCCCACAACAGCTTAATGTTCTCAGCATTCATTGAGCAAAAATCTTCCCACAACAGCTTAAGGTTCTCAGCATTCAAACAGCAAAAATCTTCCCACAACAGCTTAATGTTCTCAGCATTCATACAGCAAAAATCTCCCCACAACAGCTTAATGTTCTCAGCATTCATTGAGCAAAAATCTTCCCACAACAGCTTAAGGTTATTAGTATTCATTTAGCAAAAATTCTTCCCAAAACAGCTTTAGGTTCTCAGCATTTAGTATTCATTAAGCAAAAAATCTTCCCACAACAGCTTTAGGTTCTCAGCATTCATTAAGCAAAAATCTTCCCATAACAGCTTGAAGTTGGAAGGGGCATAATCTTCTCTGAGTGTTGGAGACTTTTTCAAGTGTATCAGGGTAGATGACATTCATTAGGAGCTTCGTGTTTTGATCATTATAGTAAAAGCGGTGTCTGATGACATGAAAAGTGCTAGCAGCCGTAGTACTGTCCTGGAGTCATTAAAATTATAACTGGAATCTCCAAGTCCATTCTAATAAAACTGACATCTTGACGTCATTATACTTACAACTGGGATCTCGACATCATTACGGTAAGAACAATCGCCTATAGCCAATAGTTAAAACACTGACTAGCCCCGACTTTAAATAGTGCAAGCCGGCTAAAAGTCAACAGAGCTAACAGTCAACAAATGGCTGGAAAATCTTTGACTATTACGTAATCACATAATCTGCCATGATGGAACCTCAAAAAAATAACAATAATAACTTCCAAAAGACAAATTCATCGAATCAAAGAGAGGGAAGTGACCCTCATTAACCTGGGCGGGAGGGCCCTCACCTGGCAGGTAAAACCCTTTTGAAAACGCACGCAACTCTTGACGGTAATCAGTTTAGGAGATCAAAAAATAAATCTGCATAATTGCCCACGTTGATACGATAACGCAGGTAGACGACGGCGCTGAGAAATAAAAATTACACAAAAAATAAGAAGAAAAAATGGGACGAGATTACGCGTCCAGATTTACAATGCCGGTTGCAACGAAGCTTTCAAGTCTGAAACTGGTTAAGGAGTTTGTGATTGGTCAATGCTCCCAAAGGCAAAGTACTTGGGAGTTCGAAATTGTTTTATATAGCCACAAGGAATCTACCAGTTTATAACAGCATTATAAAGAAACTAGTTTATAGCAAAAGTTAAGTATACCTTAGTTTTACCAGACCACTGAGCTGATTAACAGCTTTTTCTAGGAGTTTTTTCAGAAGGATTAAACTTATTTTACGTGGCTAAGAACCAACTGGTTACTTAGCAACGGGACCTACAGCTTACTGTGGAATCCGAACCACATTATAGCGAGAAATTAATTTATATCACCAGAAATAAATTCCTCTAACTCTTCGTCAGCCGGCCGGGGAATTGAACTCCGGCCCATCGAGTGACAGTCCGAAGCTCTAACGACTCACCCAACGAAGGGCTAGAAGTATTATCAAACACAAGGTACCATGGATCCTGAAATTGTTCTACTAAATACCATCGGAAGAACACTTACGAGTTTGAAAATGTTCAACGTAATTAAACGCAAGGTACCAAGAAGTTTGCTATCTGCAACAGAGTTTGAAACTATTTCTTGTTATCAAATGAAAGATAAATAAGAGTTTGAAACTGTTCCTCCAGTATCAAACAGAAGGTAAGAAGGATACTGAAATTATTCAGCACTACCAAATTCGAAATATTAGTCAAACTTCAAATGTTTAATGTTTAATCAAACACAGGGTACCCTGGAATTTGAATGGCTCAATATTGTCTATGTTCGGTGTCCGGAAGTTTGAAATTGTTCTACCTGAAACATGATACAGTATAGTTTGAAAATGTTAGACTAAATATCAACAAAGCACAAGGTTTCAACGAGTCTGAATTTATTCCGTGTAACTTTATCAAGATGGGGCAACATATGAATTCGATCTCGTTCATACCAACAATATGGGAAAATCTATAGTACTGGGGAGCTTCAACTGTTCAAATACATCAAGCTCACAAAATCAGGTAATTTGAAACTCTTCAACTAATTGTCATCATGCGCAGTTAATAGTGTTTGGGAATCAACCTTGAATATTAGTGTACAGGACACAGACATCTGGAACTTTCCAAACTACAAAATACCAAACACATGACAAGAAGTGTAAAACTGCTCAACTTTCTCAGTGGCAAACGCTGGGCATAACGGAGTTTGATATTATGATGTTGTAGACCTGAGAATTTTAAAAGGTAAGCTAAGTATAAGGAGTTTCAAAATGTTGAACTAAATATTATACACTACAGAGGTTGGTAGAGTGTGTGTGTGTGTGTGTGTGTGTGTGTGTGTGTGTGTGTGTGTGTGTGTGTGTGTGTGTGTGTGTGTGTGTACTGAGGGGGACGGGGGCTAAATGATGTTTTAGGTACCCAATCCCGTCTTGGTCTCCATTCTCACAAAAAAAAAAAAAAAATACCCATTTTCGTGTCATACCGCAAAAACAATACCATGTTACCTCAGCAACTCTTCTATAACAAATTTTCGTTCACGCCGGTCCAGAACCGGACATACAAAAACATAAGAGGTATGGTTCCATCAGCAATGGGTTACAATGAGGTCCGAAAATAAACAGCGCAGCGAGTGTTCTTGTCGTTTCAATTTCCTTTGAGTAACCTAAAGCAACGGCTCCGTGTCCCTGAGAAGGAATGACCACCCACCCGAGGATGAATGACCGGTTGGCCAATGGAAGGATACTTCATAAGTGACCTTTCGACATGGAGAAAGATGTTAGGAAAGAGAAAAGGTTGCGAAATGGGAAGAATGATGGAGAGGGAAAGGGGGGAGAAGAGGAGGAGAGAGAAAAGAGGGGGGGAGAAGAAGAGGAGGCGAGAGAGAAAAGGGGAGAACAGAAAGAGAGAACAGGATGAGAGAGAGGGAAAACAGGAGGAGAAAGAGGAAAAACAGGGGAGTGGGGGTCCTTACAGACCTTACAGACCTTACAGTTCGTTCGGGTTGCCCCAGGTCCCTCAGTGTGAGGCACATTTGATGTCTACCAGAGAACTGCTAACGCATCTTCCGGTAGATTTTGCATCTTCCAATCTTGGATGGTCTGGGATGCAGCTTAGATATTTGTCGAGCTTATTCTTAAACACATCTACGCTCACTCCTGATATGTTCCTCAGATGAGCTGGTAATGCACTGAATAATCTCTGCATTATTGATGCTGGTGCGTAGTGGATTAATGTCCTGTGTGCTTTCCTTAGTTTTCCTGGTATAGTTTTGGGCACTATTAATCTACCTCTGCTTGTTCTCTCTGATATTTTTAGTTCCATGATGTTTTCGGTAATTCCTTCTATCTGTTTCCATGCCTGTATTATCAGGTAGCGTTCTCTTCTCCTTTCGAGACTATATAATTTTAAGAATTGTAGTCTTTCCCAGTAGTCTAGGTCCTTAACTTCTTCTATTCTAGCTGTAAAGGACCTTTGTACACTCTCTATTTGTGCAATATCCTTTTGGTAGTGTGGGTACCATATCATATTGCAATATTCAAGTGGACTACGTACATACGTTTTATAAAGCATAATCATGTGTTCGGCTTTTCTTGTTTTGAAGTGCCGGAACAACATTCCCATCTTTGCTTTGCATTTTGCCAATAGTATTGCTATTTGATCATTGCATAGCATATTCCTATTTAACATCACACCAAGATCTTTAACTGCTTCCTTATTTGTGACTGTCTCGTTATTAGGTCCCTTATATGCATACAGCATTCCTTCTTTATCACCATAATTTACTGATTCAAATTTATCAGAGTTAAATACCATCCTATTTACCTCTGCCCATTCATATATTTTGTTTAGGTCTCTTTGTAGCGAGTTCCTATCTTCATCACAAGTAATTTCTCTACTTATTCTTGTGTCATCGGCGAAACTTCTCACTACCGAGTCCTTAACATTACTGTCTATGTCTGCAATCATAATAACAAACAGCAATGCAGCTGACACCGTATCTTGTGGCACACCGGATATTACCTTAGCTTCATCCGATTTCTCATCGTTTGCAATCACTATCTGTTTTCTGTTATGCAAAAATTCTTTTATCCATCTCCTACTTTGTCCACAATATTATGTTTTCTAATTTTTTTCGCTAATATATTATGGTCTACCTTGTCAAAAGCTTTTGCAAAGTCTAGGTAAATCACATCTGTATCTTTTTCCTCTATCATATTTTCATATATATGTTTTCATGGTGGACAGGAGGAGGGAGAAAGAAGGTGAAGAGTGAGAAAGAGGGAGAAAAGAAGGAGTGAGAAAGAGGGAGAAAAGGAGGAGAGAGAAAGAGGGACAAAAGGAGGGGGGGAGGGACAGAAGAGGAGAAAAAGATGACTAACGGAGAAAAAGGAAGCGGAAGGAATGTGCCCTATAGATAATATCACGGGCATCACAAAGAATAGCAAGGATAAAAAATAAGATGAAGAGGCGAAGAAAGAAAAAGGAGAAAAATACAAAGAATACACAAGGCGAGTCACAAGAAGAAGAAGCAGGAGAAGGAGGGTAAGGCAAGAAGGAAAGAAAGAAATAAGTACTTCAAACCTCATTCTCTGTTGAACACGAAAGCCAATACATCACAATCGCGCGCCGTTTAAACTCGACATGCAATCCGTACTACTCGAGGGAAAAAATAAATAAAAAAAAAAAAAACACGCTCGCACGTTCCCCTCGTAACGAGGTCATTGGTAAGATTCGGGTGGGGTTGGGGTAGCTTGTGTGGGTGTTGGGGAGAGGTAAACATGATAAAAATGAGAATGGTAAGAGAAAAGAGCATAGAGAATATAAATATCCACGTAACAACGACGATTACGTAAGAATGAACGGCAATAATTAGAAAACACACTTTTACAAAACTCGCCAAATCACCATGCAAGTCAAATAAAACAAAATCACTAAAACTCACTGCAGTGTCATAAAAGACAATAAAAACAAATGTTAACTAATAAAACAAAAGAAAAAACAAAAAAAAAGATCGTTATTATGACAATGACAAGTAAAAGAAACACCTTCCCAAGGGGCAGACATCAAAAAGACAATCAACACAAGAAAATTCTACGCTGTGTAAGTACACAAAACCGAAAATACCACATTAAAAACATGAGACGGTGATTTCCTTGGATATCAAAGGGAACATGCAGGATTTAACAAATAAGTAAATAAACAAACATCAGAAGTAACCGCAAAAGCCAAAAAATGCAACAGGAAGTGCTTTGGAGAAGTTTTAAAACATAACCAAGACAAGAAAATAGACAATAAAACAAAATACCAAAACCCAGATCAAAAAACCCTTCCCAAAAAAATGAGGAAAAAACACAAACAAGAGCTTAAAAAATAAAATAAAACAGACCAAATAAAATCTTCTCCCAAATATGGCAAATCGAACAAGCCGCACAAAATCAACATCGAAAGCTAAACGAAAAAAAATAAGACTTCAAACTAAATAAAAACAAAAGGCAGTAAGTTGAACCCTGATGAAAATAAAAGAAAAACGAACAAACAAACAAATTTTTGAAAAAACTGCTACAACCAACCAACCTTTAACCCCTCTTTCTCCCCCCGCCCCCCTCCAAAAAAAAAACTAACGGGTCCTGACTTCTCCCCAACGTTAAATCATTCGGCCTCCATCTCATCTGAATTCAGTGCCAGCATCCCCCCAAGAAGGGTCCCCGCAAATCGGCTTTTGTTTGGCCGATATTAATGTATGCGCGCTTGGCTATTCATATGCACACGACTGTGACTGAGGAGGAGGAGGAGGAGGAGGAGGAGGTAGGGGAAGATAGAGGGTAGGGGAGGAGGGAAGGAGTTCATGCCGTTTCGCCAAGCGCCCCTGAAAGCCAGGCACGGCCTCCGGGGGCCTCCGGGGATATCCAGGGGCCTCCAGGTGCCTCCGGCTTGATAACCCAGACATGAGGGTTAAGTTTAAAGAGCCGTGGGGCTTATCATGGGGAGAATAAGCCCGGTTGATGTACCAGACAGTCTGGGCTTTAATGTTTAACGTTCAACAAGCAACGTTTTAGAGATAACTTTTAATCCATGATGGGTATCTTTAATACTTGTATTTATTTGATATTGTTAAAGAGATAATTACTATTATAACAACAGTGTTCTGATGTGTTTAAATTTAATACTTGACAGATAACATTTATTATGTGTCGTATAGCTGACCATTTGGAAACCATTCTTTTTCCTTCATATGTTTTCTCAACATTAAAGACTTCTTTAATGTTTAAGCTAAAAATCTGACTAATTCTACGAAAAATAAAGAATATATATTCCATGGGAAATCGAAAATACCCAAGCATCTAAATTTTACCACCACACTACGTTTAACAAACCAACTCTTCATTACCTAAAACTTCTTTGAAGTTTTAGCTTTGAAATTGTTTGAACTTTAAAATAGTCAAAACCTTCTCTGAAGCTTCAAAATGGATAAAAACTTAGCTTATTTGTAAGATATAAAGTAGAATTTACCGGGACTCCAGAATTTCATATAATCGTTACATTCAACAAAAGCAAACTGCAATATGTGGCATGAATTTTATTAACTTCGCTCTTCTGATGTGGAAAATCACTCGCCTGATTTGAATTCTTTACACAAAACTTGGTTCTCCTGATTGGTACATAACAATAAATATTCCTAATGAAAAAAATACATACCCTGGCTTACAAGGAAAAAAAAGGCATGCCTGACGAATTCTTTTAGACATCTTTTTTCTCTCCTGATTTCAATCTACCAAGAAACTTTCCTCTAAAAATATAATAGAAAGCTTTCCTCTCAAAAAAAAAAAAAAAAAAAAAATACCTTTCTTGACTGGAATGACAAAAAATATTCCACTACCTCGTGCATTTAACATGATAATCCTCCAGTTCTCCTGACGTGAGTAAAAATTCCTTCTTTTGACAAACACATTTAAAAATTTTGCTTTACTCACGCGAATAAAAAAAATCTCACGCTCTTCAGCAATAAAAACAAAATAAAAAAAACTCCAACTTGAATCAAATCTCTATGCCGAAAAACCAACGCAAACCCAAACACAGCTTTCTCGCTCTAAACTTACATTTTAAATCTTCACTACCTCTATTTGAAAAAAAAAAAAAAATTACGCTCTCGAGGATATTAGAAAAAAATTTTACTTGAACTAAATCGCTTTACCACAACAGCGACCCCTGACACTCATCCCCACCCCACCACCACACAAACAAAAATTTTTCTCCTGTACCTGGCATTTTTTAAACCTTCGCTCTCTCGACTTGAAAGGCACCACGCTTTTAGGTGAAAAAATAAAAAATCAACCTAGATCACAACCCTAAACCACAATAGCAGCGACGCCAGTACCTATAACACAAACTTATTTATCTTAACTTTGATTTCGAAATTACACTCTCCTGATTTAAAAAAAAAAAAAAAAAAAAACTCACGTAAATGAGTTTAAAAAATCAAAACTCACGCTAAAAAAAAATTTTTAAAAAATAGGCTCCTGTGAAAAAACTCACGAAAGTAAAAAAGAATAAAAATTCGCACTAAAATATGAAAAAATACGTTCTCCTGACTCGCCAAAAAAAACTCAAGCTCTGAGTGCAAAACGTTCTCCTGACTTGGAAAAAACTCACGCTACAGAGTGAAAAATGTGCTCTCTTGATTTGAAAAATCTCACGCTACTGAATGGAAAAAATACTCTCCTGGGTTGAAACATTCACGCTACTGAGAGGGTTAAAAATCAGCTCTCCATTTGCAAAAAAAAAATAAAATAAAATAAAATAAACTCATGACCCTAACTAAAACAAATAAGAAACTACACCTTCTTCCTCTGACAACCACAACTCTAGAACTAAAAAAATAAAAAAATAGAAAACTACACTTTCTTCATTTAACAAAAAATAAAAAATAAAAACTACACTTTCTTCCTTTGACAATAACAACCTCTAGAACTATAAAAAAAAAAAAACTCACGGCCCTGACTAAAAAAATAAAAAACTAACTTTCTTCCTTTGACAACCACACCTCTAGAACTGTAAAAAAAAAACTCACGACCCTGATAAAAAATTTAAAAAATATAATTTCTTCCTTTGACAAAAACAACCTATAGAACTGTAAAAAATAATCACGACAATGACTAAAAAAAATAAAAAAAAAGTACGCTGTCTTCCTTAGACAACCACAACCTCTAGAACCTAAAAAAAAAAGAAGTCACGACCCTGATAAAAAAAATTTAAAATCTACACTTTCTTCCTTTGACAACCACAACCTCTAGAACTGTAAAAAGAAAAAACTAACGCCCATGATAAAAAATAAAAACTACACTTTCCTCCTTTGACAACCACAACCGTAGAACTGTAAAAAGAAAAAACTCACGACCTTGACTAAAAAAAAAATATTAAAAACTACACTTCTTCCTATGACAACCACAACCTCTAGAACTGTAAAAAAAAAAAATCATGACAATGACTAAAAAAAATACAAACTACACTGTCTTCCTTTGACAACCACAACCTCTTGAACTGTAAAAAAAAAAAAAAAAAAAAACTCACGACCTTGTTAAAAAAATTAAAAACTTCACTTTCCCTCTTTGATAACCACAACCCCTAGAACTGTAAAAAGAAAATTACTCACGACCCTGATTAAAAAAAATTAAAAACTACACTTTCTTCCCTTGACAATCACAACTTTTAGAGCTGTAAAAAATAAAAAAATAAAACACTGTAGCTGACTTGTATCACAACAGCATAACAGCAGCAGCAGTGACTCCAGGCCCATAACACGGCAGGAAGATGGAAGAGAGTCAGTCATCTGAGGCGGCCGTATTTCGGCCCAAATGGCCGGGTGTTTACGCCGAGGAGCCCTGGTATACGAGGACTCTAAATTCCCACTTCCTCCGGAGTAATGGCAGGCCAGTCAGTCCCTCTCGACTGATTTACTCGCACGTCAAGTGCCAGGGCGGCATGCAATCGTGCATGTCTGTGCTATTGCTGGGCATTATTATTATTATTATTATTATTATTATTATTATTATTATTATTATTATTATGGTGTTGGTGACGATGATGAAGCCATTGTTATAATAATTAAGTGAGGATGGCATACTCTAAGAATGGTAAATTAACAGTAAAAGAATAAAACAAAACGAGTAAATGAAATAAATAAAAATCAGTTCCAAACATTTCCAATTCGGTTTTACTGTAAGGTTACATCTTAAATCATTTTAATACAAATTAATTAGAACTGACTTACCGGTATTGCTGTTGGTTACTACTTTGTATTTTGCTATTTTTCTTATAACAAAGTAAGTGGTTTTGTCTATATGCCCAACTCCTCTTTTGTCTGGGCATGAATAACTACAAATGCAACAGTAATAATTATTATTACAGTTGCATTTGTAGATTTTATTATTCTTAATATCAAACGTGAAGAAACTATAAAAAATGACATTTGGCTGACTAGCAATCCACCACAAAAAGTACAAGCATATGAGAAAAAAACCCATAAGCGAAGATGCAACTAGTTCTACAAACAAGTAAAATTATCGGAAAAGGCTACGTATATAAAATAATCTTAGGAACAGGACATGATGCATCATTAAGACACTCCAAAGCATAATTATTACGTTGCCGCTGGTAAATTATTAAATGAATATGTCTTTATGCACAGCACGGAGGTCATGTGGCTTTAATGATATTTCACTGAGCAAGTTCTGTTTTCTAAACTGTCTGTCGAGCAGTTGTGCAAAATACAAAAGTGTGTGTGGATGCGGTTGCGTGCTTGTTAAGAATAATGGGATGCCGGTACCTTCTCATCCATGCAAATCTCAGCTGGGAGTCCCCCGCCCCGCCTTCCATTCCCATCGAAGCCACCCATACCCTTCACCTCATAAAAGCTATGATGCTATAACGAGAAAATGTTCGCACGAATTTGACTAAGAGAGAGAGAGAGAGAGAGAGAGAGAGAGAGATCTGGGGAACTCACCGTTCAAAACGTAGGAAATTTTAAGCATATAACTGAAATAATTCTTAAATATCAGTAAAAAAAAATAGAAAGAAACAATTAAGCGTCTATATATATATAGATACATATATAAATATAAATATATATATATATATATATATATATATATATATATATATATATATATATATATATATATATATATATATATATAGAGAGAGAGAGAGAGAGAGAGAGAGAGAGAGAGAGAGAGAGAGAGAGAGAGAGAGAGATTGAGAGAGAGAGAGAGAGAGAGAGAGAGAGAGAGAGTCTTTGGGGAACTCACTGTTTATAACGAAGAAAATTTTAAGCAAGTAAACAGATTCTTAAATATCAGTAAGGAAATAAAAAATAGAAACAAACAAGTAACTGTGTATGTATATATATATATATATATATATATATATATATATATATATATATATATATATATATATATATATATATATATATATATATATATATATATATATATATATATATATATATATATATATATATATAATATATATATATATATATATATATATATATAATATATATAATATATATAATATATACACACACACACACACACACGCTCTCGTGCCAAGCACTCAAGCACACAGTTGTGTCTTACGCTAAGCAGGAAATACCATGCAAGGTCTAAACGGCGGCCGAGGTGCTACTTTGGCAGATCGCCCGATGACAAGCAAAACAAAAGGAGAACTTGACCTCACCCGCGGGGAGCTGAGGTCAACCAGGAAAACAGATTATGCAACGACTGGAGTAAATAGACTATGAGAGAGAGAGAGAGAGAGAGAGAGAGAGAGAGAGAGAGAGAGGAATATATATATAATTCTGAGAGAGAGAGTGGGAGAGAGAGAGAGACAGAGAGAGAAATGTTTCGATAGTTAATTCATGGGATTATGTCGAATGAACAGTACATCAATAGTATTTGAGAGAGAGAGAGAGAGTGAGAGAAACGTAGTCGTTGGGATTATAAAGGAAGAGCAGCATAGCTTAAGTTTTGAGAGAGAGAGAGAGAGAGAGAGAGAGAGAGAGAGAGAGAGAGAGAAACATAGCGCAGACACTTTGCTATTATAAAAAGAACATTATATATGCTAAAAGTTTTCAGTTTGCTTAAAAAGACATGGATGTTAGAGACTAACTACACACAAAACAGGGGAAACAACACCTTCTAAAAACATAACAGACATCTCAGTGACTGCAGCCACTGGTATGATACATGAAACATACAACGTCTAAGCGATGTCCAGGGCAGCCGATCGAGAACAGGACCCCAAAGCCAAATCAAAAGTCCTTCAAAGAGGTGAACCCCATACAAAAATGGGAATAAAACCACGTTAAAAGAAAAGAAAGGAAGAAGAAAGAGAGAGAGAGAGAGTACTACTACGGCTAGGGGAAACTTGCCTATAACGGCAGTCAGTGACTGCAGCCACTTGGCACAAACAACGCCGCCCAAAGGACGGCAAGAGGTGAACCACTTGGGTTGAACCACTTCGTAGGAGTTGCTCTTCGCGTGAAACCTAACAGGACCAAAAAAAAAAAAAATGAAAAGAAAAAAAGAGAATGAAAAGAGAATAGAGGAACGAAATCAGGCGAAAAGGAAATAACTGAAGAGAACTCTCTTCCAGATGCTTTAATTACCAAGATCAGGAACTTAACAGGTCATCAAAATGGATCTTTTAAACTGCGTAATAAATCAATTAACCTAGTTTAGGTTCCTCAGGTAATTTTACATTGACTTGATATAAATAACACTGCCTTGGGAATATGTACTGTCGACTCATTTCATGCCCAACAACTCCACTGACTTTGTTATAAAAAAAAATAACAAAATACACAGTAGTTCCGAACAGCAATATCGATGTCACCTTATAGTAAAATCGAATTGGAAATGTTTGGACCTCATTTTTATTGATTTCATCATTTATTAATTTTCTTTTATTTTATTGCTGTTAATTTACCATTCTTACAATATGCCATCCTCACTTACTCATAAATAACCTTATTGAATTTTTCCCAATTACTCTAACGATGCATTAACAAGCCTCAAATTACCACGTCAGTCTATCACTTAATAGCACATAATTTAACTGATTCGTTTCTTAAATGTGAACAGGAACTACCCAATAAACAACGTGGCAGGAAATACATTACAATCAAATAATGACTACGTCCGGAAACTAGTTAAAATGAGTTAATGACCAAGTTATTATTTACTTGAGAATAATAATCTTAACTTCCCTAACTCAAAAGCACTGAATAAGGTTTAAAATACTTATTTCCATTTACCAAAATTCAACTAATGAATCCCAATGAATATAAAGGGAAATAAATAATGCATGCTTTTAACATCAGGTGAAATTTCCCGGGTTTTCATTTTTTTGTAAATGAACGAAACTGGGATCCTCCCTACTAGTAACCGCCTTGTAGCAAATACAGTCAGTAACTGACGTTGTTTCTAAATTAAATACAGTCAGTAACTGACGTTGTTTCTAAATTAAATACAGTCAGTAACTGTCGTTGTTTCTAAATTAAAGGCCAAGGTTCGAATTCTAGAAGGGGCAGAAGCACTTATCCACTATAATTCCCTATGTGGTTATTCTCAAGGCATAGTGAATCATTTATTAAATTACATTTGTTGCTTAATACTTGTGAATATAAAAGGGTCACATTGCATGTGTAAGCAAAATATATATATAAATATATATATATATATATATATATATATATATATATATATATATATATATATATATATATATATAAATAATGAATTTTTCTTACGTACACATACATATAAATATATACTGTACAACATATACATTTATATATATATGAAGTTTTCTTACGTACACATAAATATACATATATACAATATATAAATATACATATATATATTATATATATATAGACATATTTACATACATTTATATATATATATATATATATATATATATATATATATATATATATATATATATATATATATATTTGTATATATATATATATATATATATATATATATATATATATATATATATATATATATATATATATATATATATATATATATATATATATATATATATATATATATATAACGTAACACTGGCCGATGGCACTCCCAGTTCTTTCACAGCTTACTGTATGGCAAAGCCGAGGAAGCCTGCAGTACCTATAGACCCCAGCAGATCCCATCTACGGTCACGCACGAAACCGCCGAGTCGTTGTAAGGGATGCAAACGCAAACATACTGACAATGAGGAGAAAAAAAAAACACAGAAAAAACTCACACAAAGAACACGAAGAAAAAGGAATCTCATGCGGTACCCCTTTCAAAAAAACTGTAATGGGGGAGGCAGATTATTTCCATTCACATACATGCAACGTAGTGTTCAGAAAGCTCCGTTAGTTCATATTTCCTCTTCAAAACTTAGAGAGAGAGAGAGAGAGAGAGAGAGAGAGAGAGAGAGAGAGAGAGAGTTCTCTCTTCTCTCTCTCTCTCTCTCTCTCTCTCTCTCTCTCTCTCTCATAAAAATACGCATATGTACACACAAACATATTACACACATCAAAAATAATACCGAGTGACACAGAAATCGAGGAAGTATTAACTCAGGGCTTATACCCCTCGATTCGCTTGTATGAGAGAGAGAGAGAGAGAGAGAGAGAGAGAGAGAGAGAGAGAGAGAGAGAGAGAGAGAGAGAGAGAGAAAAGCGATTGGAATGGGAAAAATTTCAAAAACAACAGATACTCCAATTCTATTTCAAGCGATTTTCTAAACTGGCCTCTTCCCTCCACCCCTTCCCCCCCCCGCCACCCCACTAACCCTTCCAAAGAAGAATGTGACAGGCGTGGGGCTCGTAGTAATGAGACAAGGAGTAATAGATTGCGAAGAAGTCCAGCCGTGGGAGAGCACGCAACCAGATCTCATACACTAACGAGTGTTACGTAAAACATGCAGCCAAGGTCTTAAGAACACCTTGAGGATGCAATAGGGAACTGCAGTTTCTAAAGAACACCTTTAGGATCCAGTAGAGATCTGCAGCTTCTTAAGAACACCTTTAGAATGCAATAGAGAACTGCAGTTTCTTATGAACACCTTTAGGGTGCAATAGATAACTGCAGTTTCTCAAGAACCCCTTTAGGATGCAATAGAGAACTGCAGTTTCTTACGAACACCTATAGAATGCAATAGAGAACTGCAGTTTCTTACGAACACCTTTAGAATGCAATAGAGAACTGCAGGTTCTTAAGAACACCTTTAGGGCGCAATAGAGAACTGCAGTTTCTTACGAACACCTTTAGAATGCAACAGAGAACTGTAGTTTCTTAAGAACACCTTTAGGGTGCAATAGAGAACTGCAGTTTCTTACGAACACCTTTAGGTTGCAATAGAGAACTGCAGTTTCTTAAGAACACCTTTAGGGTGCAATAGAGAACTGCAGTTTCTTAAGAACACCTTTAGGGTGCAATAGAGAACTGCAGTTTCTTAAGAACACCTTTAAGATGCAATGGAGAACTACAGTTTCTTAAGAACACCTTTAGGGTGCAATAGAAACTGCAGTTTCTTAAGAACACCTTTAGGGTGCAACAGAGAACTGCAGTTTCTTAAGAACACCTTTAGGGTGCAATAGAGAACTGCAGTTTCTTAAGAACACCTTTAGGGTGCAATAGAGAACTGCAGTTTCTTAAGAACACCTTTAGGTTGCAATAGAGAACTGCAGTTTCTTAAGAACACCTTTAGGGTGCAAACAGAGAACTGCAGTTTCTTAAGAACGCCTTTAAGATGCAATGGAGAACTACAGTTTCTTAAGAACACCTTTAGGGTGCAACAGAGAACTGCAGTTTCTTAAGAACACCTTTAGGTGCAACAGAGAACTGCAGTTTCTAAGAACACCTTGAGGGTGCAATAGAGAACTGCAGTTTCTTAAGAACACCTTTAGGGTGCAATAGAGAACTGCAGTTTCTTAAAAACACCTTTAAGATGCAATAGAGAACTGCAGTTTCTTAAGAACACCTTTAGGATGCAATAGAAACTGCAGTTTCTTAAGAATACCTTCAGGGTGCAAAAGAGAACTGCAGATTCTTAAGAACAGCTTTAGAATGCAATAGAGAACTGCAGTTTCTTCAGAACACCTTTAGGGTGCAACAGAGAACTGCAGTTTCTTAAGAACACCTTTAGGGTGCAATAGAGAACTGCAGTTTCTTAAGAACACCTTGAGGGTGCAATAGAGAACTGCAGTTTCTTAAGAACACCTTTAGGGTGCAATAGAGAACTGCAGTTTCTTAAGAACACCTTCAGCATGCAATAAAGAACTGCAGTTTCTTGTAGAAAATACCCTTATCCTGAGTCAGAAGTTTCAATAGGAGATAATTAATGGAATAGAATGGAATGGAATGGAATATAGAATTTAGGCCAAATGCCAAGAGCTGGTACCTATAAGGTCATTCAGAGTTAAACGGAAATTGACAGCAGAAAAGTTTGAAAGTTGTAACAGGAGGAAAACTTCGTAGTTGCACGGTGAAACGATTGTTAGGGGACGGTGGACAGCAATGTGGAAGAAACAGAATGTGAATGGAGGTACAGTATAAGGAATGAAAGGGGGTTGCAACTACAAGCCGAAGGGAGGCTGCAGAGAACCTCCAGTAATAATAATAATAATAATAATAATAATAATAATAATAATAATAATAATAATAATATTCTTTATTTCAGCTCAGGGCCATATGCATGGAATATACAAATACAATACGCACAATCTAGATACATAAGATAACATGATAAAAATAACAGTCGGCAGTATCCACACAGTTGAGGTGCCCTGACAGCACTTTTCCATAGTTCACGGATAGGTATGACATAATAAGCAGAGGATACGAACCTACGCTTTCATGAATGTTTCTCAACGCAAGGCGCGCTGCGGCTGTCTTACTGACTTAACTAGAAAAACAAAATCCTTTCTGGTAGGCCTATGCGTCACTCGTGACCTGAGCTGGTTTACCTCTCCCATTTTGTTCTCAGCTATTTCATGTAAAAAACTAATGGTATTATTAAACATTTAGTAAAACATATTGAGCATTCTATACTACTGATAAGATGAATACTCGTTATGGCCGACTACTGCATGGGGTCCCTGATGACGTCACAAAACTTAACCTATTCAAAAGGTTTCCATTAAAATACCTGCTAGTTTGTTGACCTCGTATTCTATAGACCTTGATCAGGTCTATACACACACACACACACACACACACACACACACACACATATATATATATATATATATATATATATATATATATATATATATATATATATATATATATATATATATACTGCATATATATCAGATTCTTAGGCAATTAAAAGGCGCTGAGCCTAATTTCATGCCTGTTATGTAATAAAATATTGCCTTTTTGCGGATACGCAGGTTCTCAAGATTGCAAACAGGGCGTTCGCCTCACCAGCGAAGGTTGATGGGTTCGATTCCCAAAGAGCAGGGAAGTATTGGGCATGTTCAGGTAAATAAGGACATGGAGCTAGCACCCTCATCACAAAAGACTGGTTGCGAATCGTGAACCCAATACTTTCTTGAGGTACCAAGAAACCAGAACCCAATACTTTCTTGAGGTACCACGAATACTTTCTTGAGGTACCACGACTATCGAGAACGTATGGTGATAATATATATCAACTGTGTATATAAATTACAGGTGTATTTAAATTAGACACAAACACACACTATATATCTGTATATATATATATATATATATATATATATATATATATATATATATATATATATATATATATATATATGTATATATGTATATATATATATATATATATATATATATATATATATATGTATATATATATATATATATATATATATATATATATATATATATATATATATATATATATATATATACCCGACATAATACTTAGTCTCTCGGACGACACTCGCAGGCAACAACGAGCGCACACGCGAACACCTTCCTACCGTTTGAGTTTAATCTAACACATCTACTAAGATCGAAAACTACTACGTCGTAAAGTACTGGTTTTCGATGTAACGGCGCGTCATCACACAACACTTTTTTACAGCCTTTTCCCCTAACGTAGAGCTCAGGAACGCCCATAGGTGAGAAAAAGTTACCTTGTTCCTTGTACTTGTGCGGCATTAACGCCACAGATATAATCCAGCAATAAAGTGTCTTGATTGGAAGGTATGGTGTCGTATACGGGTTTTGTGGGGAGGGGAGGAGGAGGGGGGGAGGAGGGGAGGGAAGGGGAGGGGAGGGAAGGGGAGGGTAAGGTGACCCGGACGACAAAGGTAGATAACGCTGCCGAGATCGTTTAATGATTGTATTTACATCGCATATCTCTCTCTCTCTCTCTCTCTCTCTCTCTCTCTCTCTCTCTCTCTCTCTTCTCTCTCTCTCTCTCTTTCCATAATCCATAACAGAGAGAGAGAGAGAGAGATTGAGACAGAGACACACAAACACACGCGCACTAAATGAACCAAAAATACTGAGTATTATCAAATATGTGTTCATTTAACAACGATCTGATCTCAAGATCACTTCGTATGTAGAGAGAGAGAGAGAGAGAGAGAGAGAGAGAGAGAAAGAGTCACCTGCCTCTGCAGGTTTCCTGAACAAAATACCGCTTAATCATGTACTGCACATTACAAAGAGTACAAGAAGGAGGGCCAATTTTGCAAGTGTGCCACTGAAAGGCTTTTTTTTTCAGTGTTTCAACTTCTTCAGCTTAATAACAGCGGCATTAAAAGAACCTGTTATAGCTCGCGCCTTTCATTACGCCCTATAATGATGGATATGAACAAAAAATTATGGTAACTTTAATGATTTGAGAACAATAGTCGTGGGGTCTCTGCCTCTGAAGGAATTTTTTTTTATATTCTTATAAAAAGACGACATATGAGCTCTAATAGATTTCTTCTGTTAATTTGTAAGGTTTCCATTATAACATATATACATGTGTGTGTGTATTGTGTGTGCATGTGTGTGTATGTATATATATATATATATATATATATATATATATATATATATATATATATATATATATATATATATATATATATATATATATATATATATATATATATATATATATATATATATATATATATATACATATGTGTGTGTGTGTGTGTATATATATATATGTATGTATGTATATGTATAAATGTATATATTTATATATATTTAATTATATATAATCTATACGTGTGTGTGTGTGTTCACGTACACAACTGTAAATAAAATGTACGTTATCAGAGAATTTTTTTTCCATATTGTAAAAACGCTTGTGAAGTAGTATCTAGACTCTAATAATAATAATAATAATAATAATAATAATAATAATAAAATACAAAGTTCCCGTGCCATCAAAATGCGTCTCTACAACGTGTTAAAATCTCAAAATTATCATTAAAAAAATTTTGTTCTAACGAATGATACTAATTATTACGATGATAATCACAATAATCATAATACCTACAAATTTACCACACCTGACGAGTGACAAAAATTAATAAAAAAAAATTAATTTCCTAAATAAACTAGCGACCTGCTCATTTCAAAGCTGTTTACACAAAAAGTTCCACCTAAAACCCACACACTCACATGCTTGAAGCTTATTACACCGTCTGGCAGCTGGGAAAATGAAATTCCCGAGACCCAGTTTCTCTTCACTCCACGCCATGACAGAGATGAATGTCAGAGTTCATTAGCAAGTTTGCCTGCCTGCCTGCCTGCTTGCTTGCTTGCTTACTTCGAGGGTCGGTGGGAAAAATAGATATATTCAGCAAAGGAAAGAAATTCGAGGGCATACATGCACATAAACACAAGGTCATACACACACACACACACACATATATATATATATATAAATGTATATGAACTACAGTAAGTATAATCATACGAAGCTATACATGACCAAAATTACATAAACAGACGCATGTATAATACATACGCATAAAAAAATATATATATACACATATATATATATACTGTAAATATATGAATATATATACAAACATATATATATATATACATACTGTAAATATATGAATATATATACATACATATATATATATATATATATATATATATATATATATATATATATATATATATATATATATATATATATATATATATATATAAAAGGAAATACTACCTCTGCAACCTGAAGATCCCGATGGCAAGGACGTATTACCATCTTCCCCCTTTCCCTCCCCACCCCTCCACATTTCCCACTGAGGGCAATGAAGAGCACCTTAACACTTCTCCAGCTAGGATTGGGTAAATCTCTCTCTCTCTCTCTCTCTCTCTCTCTCTCTCTCTCTCTCTCTCTCTCTCTCTCGTGACAGCCCATCCCTAAAACCACCACACCCGTATCTTCACCCCCACAAGGGAGGTTTACACCTCTTTACCTTACCCCCAACTTCAGTATTTCATTACACCAACCCCCAAAGACACACTATAATAAACCCCTGAAGATCCAGTTTAAGAATCCAGTCTTCGTGTCTAACCTTCATAATATACATTACTTGACCTTAATAAATAACATATATATATATATATATATATATATATATATATATATATATATATAT
>NC_089742.1:45248012-45265512 GCF_040412425.1 Macrobrachium rosenbergii | reverse complement strand
CACACACACACACACACACACGCAAGACATACCATCCCCTAAAACCGTCTACTGACGATACAGAACAACGCTGACTTGGCTATTACCATTCTTCTACGTCTTACTCTGCACCAGAAAAGGGTAGAGGACTTCTTTTAAAAATGACATTAAGGAAAGTCTTGAATGTTCAGTATCTGTAGCTGTTGTTGCTGTTGTTAAACTAAATAGGCCTTGTATCAGCAAGGATTCTTGCTCCTTGAGAAGCCCCTTTTGGTTGACTGAATAAAGGATCTTTTTGATGAACATTGCAAGTTTCGCAAACTTGGCACCTGGCAGGCAGTCGTACAGGTGCCATTTCAAATTCAGAATTACATTATCGATACCGTTCAGTAGAGAAAATAATAAAATAATGAAGGAATAAAATAGGTAACTAGATCAGAAATAAAATAAATAACAAAATAATAAAGGAATAAAATAGATTTTCCTTTAGTCCTAAGTCGTCCCAGGTCACAACTATCAATATTTGTGGTATCCTAAGTCGTGCCAGGTCACAGCCCTCTATTTATGATACCGAACGTCGTGCCAGGTCACAAGCCTTTTATATGCGATTTACTAGACCATGCTAGGTCACAACCCTCTATTTGTGATATCCTAAGCCGTGCCAGGTCACAACCTTTAATTTGCGATTATCCTAGGTCGTGCCAGGTTAGAACCCTCTATTGATGATATCCTATGTCATGCCAGGTCACAACCCTCTATTTGTGATATCCTTGGGTCGTGCCAGGTCACAACTGTTTTATTTGCAATATACTGGGTCGTGCCGGGCCACAACCCTCTATGATATCCTAGGTCGTGCCAGGTCACAACCCTCTATTTATGATATCCTAGGTCGTGCCAGGTCATAACCCTTTTATTTGCGATATCCTAGGTTGTGCCTGGTCACAAACCTCTATTTATGATATCCTAGGTCGTGCAGGTCATAACCCTCTATTTAAATTATATCCTAGGTTGTGCCGGGTCACAACCCTCTGTTTGTGATATCCTAGGTCATGCCAGGTCACAACCCTCTATTTATGTCATCCTAGGTCGTGCCAGATCACAACCCTCTATTTATATATCCTAGGTCATGCCAGGCCACAACCCTCTATTTGTGATACCTTAGGTCATGCCAGGTCACAACCCTTTATTTGTGATATCCTAGGTCGTGCTAGGTCACAACCCTCTATTTATATCCTAGGTCGTGCCAGGTCACAACCCTCTATTTGTGATATCCTAGGCCATGCCAGATCACAACCCTCCATTTTTGATATCCTAGGTCATGCCAGGTCACAGCCCTTTTATTTGTGCTATCATAGGTCATGCCAGGTCACAACCCTCCAATTATGATATCTTGAGTCGTGCCAGGTCATAACCCTCTATTTGTGATATCCTAGGTCGTGCCAGATCATAGCCCTCGAATTACATCCTAGGTTGTGCCAGGTCACAACCCTCTAATTATGATATCCAAGGTCATGCCAGGTCACAACCCTCTAATTATGATATCCTAGGTCGTGCCAAGTCACTGCCCTCTATTTGTGATACCCTAGGCCATGCCAGGTCACAACCCTTTATTTATGATATCACAGGCTGTGCCAGGTCACAACATTCTATGATAACATCATAGGTCGTGCCTGCTCACAACCCTCTATGATGTCCTAGGTCATGCCAGGTCACAACCTCTATTTATATCGTAGGTCGTGCCAGGTCACAACCCTCTATTTGCGATATCCTAGGTCGTGCCAGATCAAACCCTTCATTTGTGATACCTTAGGTCGTGCCAGGTCACAACCCTCTATTTGTGATACAGCGAAACTACTGTGAACTCTAAATATCTGACCGCAGTGTTGGTGACCATTGATGACAAAGCCTTCATAGCATCAATCAATCAATCTTTGCTAAATAATCATAATCTGCCCATTCACAGAGAGAGCGATCCAAAATTGGTGTTTCTGGGCAGTTTGTTGAGAACGAGAATACGAGCCGAGGAGTGCCTTACGAGCGCAGGATACCTGACTCTGTTTACAAATAAGCCTGTTGCATATGCAGATGGTGATACACTGCAAGCGGCTGTTCCATCCCGCAACAAGTGTTTGAATGCATATATGAATATACTTATTTTGCTAAAAATAGGGCCATGACCTAAGACGAGCGCGAGAAATTTAACTCTCTGACGTCACAGACTTTTTTTAAAAGACGAGATGGATATAGGCACAGGTGCCCACTGCAAGAAAGGTGTTCATGGACACGTCTAAGTTAATGACAGACTGGTTTTCAAAAATAAATGAATTAACTTTTCCTCAAGTGTAACAAATGTATGTATGTACTATGTACATACATACATATACACATATACACATACCCATATACTGTATAGTATACATTTAAAAACATTTATTCTCATTTTACACGTAGTTACCTGGATTTTTAATATATACAGATACCTATGAGTGTGTATACTATAATGGGTATGTATGCTATACAGTATATGGGTATGTGTATATGTATGTATGTACATAGTAAATTTAATTATATTTATATATATAAAAAATATTATGACATATTTGTTGATTTTGTACACAAATTACATATATTGCATATGTACTGAATAGTAAAATGAACTTTAAAATGTCATTTTCAAAATAAAATAAAAAAATGTTTGGAATTCCCCTGCTACTGCCTTTTTCCCTGAACACTAGTCTTTCTCCTATCAAACAACTGGTCTATCACTACTTTCACAATAAGACTCCAAGTTTGTTAAGGCTTTGCGTGTTCTTTTATCTCCTATGTCTGTTTTTGAGACCTACGCTGTGCCGGAATATTAGGTTGCTCTCACCAGTTACTTTGCCTAAGCTTCGTTTGGGATTATGCCACACTTTATTACTACTTTTTCCTATTTTCTATCACCTTTGCGTTAGATAAAAGCAAGAGAGTAAAGCTCTAATAACTAAAATCGATGAGATATTCCCCTCTACATCACTGACCAGGAACAAATTTTGTTTTCAACTCGCAAAATATAGCTACAAACAAACAAAAAACAAAACGAATATAAACAAACAAGTAAAAAATGCGATGATGTTTCTTCGGCGCAATCAAGTTTTCTGTACAACGTATACTGCTGTATGAAACTCTCGATGTGCTGCAGTATGAAACTCTCAGCCACGACTGGGCAGAGCTCAGTTGCTCCCCAGATGCGGTCAAGTGAAGATGAGTCGGCGGCTGGCACCTCTAGCAGTGCTAGACGCACGATCCATGGCTAACCTTAACATTAAATAAAATAAAAACTACTGAGGCAAGAGGGCTGCAATTTGGTATGTATGATGACTGGAGGGTGGATGATCAACTTGTCAAATTGCTGCCATATAGACTAAGTAGTTTTTAAGATCTGAGGGCGGAGAGAAAAAGTGCGGACGGACAGACAAAGCAATCTCAATAGTTTTCTTTTACAGAAAGCTAAAAGTACAAAAATAACTACTAGAAACATTCTCAAATTCTTGTCATGTCTTTAAGATGATCTTTGTTCTCCAACTCCTACAGATGTTGAGACCGGCATACGGATGCCCGTTCCGTTGACCTCCGAATACAGGAAAAAATTAAGACAACGACTTGAAAATGACCTGACTTTTTTTTTCTCCCCTAATTTACACATCAAGGAGACCGTCCTCCTGTTTGGTCCTCCAGCAGATTTTAATCTTGAGATTCCTTGATAGGAAACAAGTGGGATTGAGCATCCTCTTTCTTGTTCCAGTACTGATTAGTGGTCCAGTGGTTCTTTCGGATTCCCGCCTTGACTGATTTGCATTTACTATTAATTAGTTATTTTCATTTGTATTTTATTCACTTCCCTTGGGTGTCTTCCACTTTTATCACATGGAATTTCTATTAGTTGCATCTCCTAAGCGAGTTGATTTCGTTTTGGTCTTCTTCAACATCAAAGTGCACATATGCATACTAATAACTGGAGGCGCAATCGAGTTTTCTGTAGTGTATAATGCTGTATGAAACTCAGCCGCGGCCCATGAAACTTTCAGCCACGGCTCGGTGGTGGCCTGTGTTGTTAGCACCTATAAAAGTGCCATACGCACGATCATGGCTAAATTTAACCTTAGATAAAATAAAAACTACTGAAGCTAGAGGGCTGCAATTTGGTATGTTTGATGATTGGAGGGTGGATGATCAACATACCAATTTGAAGACCTCTAGCCTCAGTAGTTTTTAAGATCTGAAGGCGGACAGAAAAAGTGCGGACGGACAGGCAAACAGCCATCTCAATAGTTTTCTTTTAAAGAACACTAAAATGGCCTAAAATGCCTTTCATAAGTTTTCATCAGCATTTCAGTTTCTTATGATGAATAACTACTGAATAATATTAGCAAAAATTTGTCGCATCGACCGGAATCGATTTGATCAACTATAACAATCGGGGTCTTTGTACTTAATCTGATTTGGACATACTGATATTTCTCAAATTTATCAAGCTTAAATTTGAGCAATTTTGTCTGTTTCAGTCCTTATCTTGGTTATATATTTATTTCCTTTTTCATTCCAAGGCCTACTCCGTCGAAAAAAGCGAAGTGTAGACCCGCTACAATAAAAACATTTTTTAGGTTACTCGTATCTCTAATCTAGTTTTCGCTGGTGTAGCAATCACTAAATATGGAAGGTTTAATACCTTCTTGAAACAGGCTTGGGGCAAACTTTTCAAGGGCCGTAAAATATCACTTCTAAATCTCTTACTGAATTTGACACATTATCAATAACTGAGACGCTGACTCAAAACGTTCCTCCAGCCTACCTAATATCAACCTTTTCCAAACAAACAAACATTCAGTCCTAACTTCATTTAATTTCAACCGTTTTCACTTCCATCTAACTAATAATTATACACACTTTATTGGAGAAACAAATCCAGTTATTAATATGTACTTATATTGGAAGATAAATTTGTACAGAGAACTTTCGGGAATCTGCTCGATTCCCCTTTTCAATCAGACTGAAAAGGGGAATCGAACAGATTCCCGAAAGCTCTCTGTACAGATTTATCTTTCAATATAACTGTGGATTTGTTTCTCCATTTCAAGACTCATGCTACTACGAGTATTTTTTAAACACTTAATTTTCAACCACTCAGAAACAGTATCCATGATTAGTTCTGTTGCTAATCCTCTCAGCCTCCTCCTCCAAAGATTTCATCATCTCTCATTCGCCGCACGATCCACGCCAGACTTATGAAATGTCGTGCATATTAAGGAGTTTTCAACCGTAGAGTTACAATCCTGAGTTCTGCGCTTCACTGCACATTTTCCGTGGTATGGATCTTACTCTAGCAAAGCATTTTCTACAACAGAAACAGACAAACTCTGACACCAGAAACAGACAGGGTTGTGACTGATTGACTGATTACAGCTAATAAAACTAGCGTCACAACACCTAGGTTATTGACGCCGTAATAAATTAAAAAAGGAAACTAAAAAATAAATAAATAACTTTAAAAGTAGTTTCATATGACAAATATCTACACAACAAATATCTACACAACATAAATATATATATATATATATATATATATATATATATATATATATATATATATATATATATATATATATATATATATATCAGACACACACGTAAATATATGTGTGAGTGTAGCCTACTGTATAATCACATCTACTCACATATACTATCTATACATACATATATTGTATAGCCTATGTGTACAATCTAAAATTTATCGAGGAGACCCGCCTCCCTAACAAAGAAGCCACAACTGCTCCACATCAGAATCCTCACCGAGAGCCATGACATAAGTCTCTGTCATTACACATCCATGACTTGAGCTTTACGTTATCATCATTCTCATGGGTTAAACCTCTCCCACCTGGAGTGCACTTCAATATGCAATGCCCAATATTCCCAGCGGCTGGCTATTTAAACAGACTGTCTTAATCTTGCACTCAATATTCTTTGCATTCAGCAAACATCGTTTCTTGCAATCAGGTTACTTATGAGGTCCTCGTCAGACTCTTCACTTGATAAGTTACATGTAATATAGATGAGCGAAAATGTTCTCTCTCTCTCACCGGGTTTTAAATGTCATCTTTATTTTCTTCTCTATGCCTCTACTGTCAGTAATTTCAGTTCCTCCCATAGCCGGGGTTAAAGACTTTTTTCTTATACACCTTGTCGCTATTCAAGAAAAGAGAGGAAAAGAAGTTAATTACTAATGATAAGAGAGGAAAAGAAATTAATTACTAAAGATAAGAGAGGAAAAGAAGTTAATTACTAAAGATAAGAGAGAGTCAACGATGCAACTCTCGCCAGCATCAGGGTTCAGTCGTCAGATGTACTGTGGACATCAATGCCATAGAACTTGTGACGCTAATTCTTTGTAACCGATCAATCAATGTCCTAAAGAAAGTAATGAACTACAAAATGACTTGATCTACTCTTGGCCAGTATATATACAGAAATACTGTATCGATCTGTCCGTTGTTACAATAAAATTTCAGAACATTACAACTAGAAGTATTTCTTGTAAATCTCCAAATAAAACGAGAGAGAGAGAGAGAGAGAGAGAGAGAGAGAGAGAGAGAGAGAGAGAGAGAGAGAGAGAGAGAGAGAGAGAGAGAGAGAGGTTTTATAATTTTACGAGAGAAAGTGAGGGATTTTTGTTTACTCTTTTTGGTATGCCGTGCAATTTTGTACATTTCTGAGAGAGAGAGAGAGAGAGAGAGAGAGAGAGAGAGAGAGAGAGAGAGAGAGAGAGAGAGAGAGAGAGAGAGAGAGAACGGAAAATGTTTTGTAATTTTACGACGAGAAAGAGAGTGGGTTTTGTTTATTCTTTTTGGTGTACAATGCAACTGCATATTTCTAGCAGAGAGAGAGAGAGAGAGAGAGAGAGAGAGAGAGAGAGAGAGAGAGAGAGAGAGAGAGAGAGAGAGAGAGAAATGTTTTGTAATTTTACGAAAGAGAAAGAGAGTGGGTTTTGTTTATTCTTTTGGTGTACAATGCAACTGCATATTTCTAGCAGAGAGAAAGAGAAAGAGAGAGGGGGGGGAAAGTGTTTTATAATTTTACAAGAGAAAAAGAGTGACTTGTTTACTCTTTTTGGTGTACAATGAAATTTTGTATGTATTTCTATGAGAGAGAGAGAGAGAGAGAGAGAGAGAGAGAGAGAGAGAGAAGAATTTCTTATGGAAGCAAGGCAAGGCAAGGCACGGCCAAGCAAAGGCGTGACGACCACCAAGCGAAAGAGAAGAAGAAGAAGAAGAAGAAGAAGAAGAAGAAGAAGAAGAAGAAGAAGACTGGTTGAGGTCGTGTGTCCATGACCGACCTTGAGAGGCCACGTCATCGTCCCAACAGGTTGGTCGGTCCGGGAAGGTTGTTTGGCAGCCTGCACTCACTCACACCTGATGCCCTACCCTGGAGGGAGAGGACGGCCGAGAGTGGGGGATAAGGGGTGGTACCGGTGGTATTGCCCTTTGAAAGAAGAGTTGGATCATGGGTGGGAATGCGTGTGTGGGCGTGGGATCGGGCGAGAGTGTCTGAGCAGGGTTTTGTTGGGTGGTGATGGGCGTCGCACGCCATCCTTCAGAAGCTGCAAGTTCTCGGGTTTTCGGGCAAGCAGGTTCTTTCCTTTGTCCTAAAAACAGGAAACATTTTCTTCACGAGGATATTAATTTTTTCTCTCCCTCGGCGTTTGTTTGTTTCTTTTGAGTTTGTGCTTCGGGCACGTAGTAGTCTCTTTGTCTTGGAGGCTGCAAGTATACTTTCTTTACGTCTGGAAATTACTTTTTTGCTTGTGCTTTGAAAATCAACCACTTCTCTTGGCTCTGGAAGCCGTAAAGATGTCCTACTCATGCTAAGAATATATTCTTTCTCGCTGTTTGCTTTTTTCGATATTCACAACTTTAAGTTGTTGTCAAATTGGCTTAATTACTGCCCGCATACAGTACACAAACTGCGATTACTCATTCATTTATCAACTGTTTAGTGCCGCTGAATGTTTACAACACCCTTAGTATGAAAAGAAAATGCATTTCAGTTAATCATTCATAGCCCAGCGAATAGAGGAGACATACTCCCAAGATACTTCAAATTAAACAAGACACCATCCGCCAGGGTTAAACATGAAACGAGACGCCTTCCTAAGAGGTTACATGTTAAACGAATGTTCTTGCTTCGGGATTACACATGTAACGAGACACCTCCTCTCGAAATTAAACACAGAACGAATCATCATCCTACAAGGTTAAACATAAAACGAGACCTCTTCACGAGGGATTAAGCACGAAACGAGATAGCTTCATTCGGGAGTAGGCATTAAACGAGATACTTTCCTCCAAGTTAAACATTAAACGAGACACCTTCCTAGAAGATTAAACATTAAACGAGACACCTTCCCTGAAGATTAAACATTAAACGAGACCCCTTTCTTAAAGATTAAACATTAAAAGACACCTTCCTGAAGATTAAACATTAAACGAGACCCCTTTCTTAAAGATTAAACATTAAACGAGACACCTTCCTTGAAGATTAAACATTAAACGAGACACCTTCCTTGAAGATTAAACATTAAACGAGACACCTTCCTTGAAGATTAAACATTAAACGAGACACCTTCCTTGAAGATTAAACATTAGACACTTGAAGATTAAACATTAAACGAGACACCTTCCTTGAAGATTAAACATTAAACGAGACATTGAAGATTAAACATTAAACGAGACACCTTCCTTGAAGATTAAACATTAAACAGACACCTTCCTTGAAGATTAAACATTAAACGAGACACCTTCCTTGAAGATTAAACATTGACATTGAAGATTAAACGAGACATCCTTGAAGATTAAACATTAAACGAGACACCTTCCTTGAAGATTAAACATTAAACGAGACACCTTCCTTAAAGATTAAACATTAAACGAGACATTAAGATTAAACATTAAACGAGACACCTTTTGAAGATTAAAGGGATTAAAAGACACCTTCCTTGAAGATTAAACATTAAACGAGACACCTTCCTTGAAGATTAAACATTAAACGAGACACCTTCCTTAAAGATTAAACATTAAACGAGACACCTTCCTTGAAGATTAAACATTAAACGAGACACCTTCCTTGAAGATTAAACATTAAACGAGACACCTTCCTTGAAGATTAAACATTAAACGAGACACCTTCCTTGAAGATTAAACATTAAACGAGACACCTTCCTTAAAGATTAAACATTAAACGAGACACCTTCCTTGAAGATTAAACATTAAACGAGAGAGCTTCATTCAGAATTAAGCATTAAAACAGGACACTTTCCTCAAACATTAAACAAGACACCATGATGGATTATGTATGAAACGAGACACCTTCACGAGGGATTAAGCATGAAACGAGACACTTTCACGAGGGATTAAGCATGAAACGAGACACCTTCACGAGGGATTAAGCGTTAAACGAGATACTTTCCTCCAAGTTAAACATTAAACGTGACACCTTCCTCGAAGATTAAACATTAAACGAGATAGCTTCAATTGGGATTAAGCATCAAACGAGGCACTTTCCTCAAACATTAAACGAGACACCTTCATGAGGGATTAAGCATGAAACGAGACACCTTCACGAGGGATTAAGCATGAAACGAGACACCTTCACGAGGGATTAAGCATGAAACGAGACACCTTCACGAGGGATTAAGCATGAAACGAGACACCTTCAAGAGGGATTAAGCATGAAATGAGACACCTTCACAAGGGATTAAACATTAAACGAGAGCGCTTCATTCGGGATTAAGCATTAAACGAGATACTTTCCTCCAAGTTAAACATTAAATGAGACACCGTCCCTGAGGATTAAACATTAAACGAGGAAGCTTCATTCGGGATTGTGCATTAAACGAGATACTTTCCTCCATGTTAAAAATTAAACGAGACACCTTCATTCGGGATTACCCATTAAACGAAATATGTTCAATCGGGTTTACACGTTAAACGAGACACTTTCCCCGGGATTAAGCATCTGACGAGACACCTCCTCTCAGTACCAATCATCAAGTGAAACACATTTCTCTTGGTTAAGCATTAAACGAGTCGACCTCCTTGTTTAAACATTACAAGAGACATCTTTGTTTAAACATTACACGAGACACCTTTGTTTAAACATTACACGAGACAACATCCTTGTTTAAACATTACACGAGACACCTTTGTTTAAACATTACATGAGACAACCTCCTTGTTTAAACATTACACGACACACCTTTATTTAAACATTACACGAGACAACCTCCTTCTTTAAACACTATACGTGCCAACCTCCTTGTTTAAATATTACACGACACACCTTTGTTTAAAGATTACACGACAAACCTTTGTTTAGACATTACACGAGACACCTTTGTTTAAACACTAAACGAGACAACCCCCTCATTTAAACATTAAACGAGACACCTTCTTTCGAGGTTAAGCATTAAAAGACACACCTCCCTTGTTAAACAATAAGAGACACCTTACTTGCTTAAACATCACAAGAGACACCTTCCTTCCTTAAATATTAAACGAGACACGTTCCTTGCCGGCTGAACTGCAATAACATTTACTGCTTCAGCTTACGTTACAAATGCATAGACGACCTATTCAGTAACGGAAAAACGGACAATTTCTCAGTAGCGACACCCATCAGATTAGCTATCCTGAGGAATAGCTTAAACTTCATGACAAATAACATCTACTAAGAATATATATTTGCATTTAAAAAGGACTACAAGCCACACCATAAATACAAGCCCAGCAAAAAGTTGATTAAAAAGTTTACCCTGTGATAAAACAGCCGACGACATTTGCAACTGAACTCACTCATGCCTTGAAAAGCGGAAAGCCCCGGTGCCGACAAAAACATATCCTTTACATTTGGAAATACTCATTAACATGACCAAAGGGCTCAAAATGCGAAAAGAATTTCGCACCACTGTGAACAAACACAGTTCTGTAGCCTACAATTAATGCGTCCCACAAAACGAAGGGCGTTTTGCATTTGTTAGTACACGTACATTACCAAACAATTATGTGCAATGTTAAAATAAATGGTGGGCATTACCATATGATTATGTGCAGTGTTTAAAAAAAAAGGGTGAGAGATTAACTTAACTTTACCATCCCCATATTTAATTATAACAAAAAAAAGAGTGAGGGATTTGCTTTACTTTACGATCGAAGTATTTAATTATAACAAAAAAGGGGCAAGGGATTCACTTTACTTTATCATCGGAATAATTAAAACAAAAAAAGGGGTGAGGGATTTACTTTACTTTCCACCGGAATATTTAATTAAAACAAAAAAGAGTGAGGGATTTACTTAGCTTTTCAATCGCATTATTTAATTACATCATAAAAGGGCAAGGAATTTACTTAGCTTTACCATCATCAGAATATTTAATGTTACAACAAAGAAAGGGTGAGGGACTTACTTTGCTTTACCATCGGAATATTCAATTACAACAAAAAAGGGTGAGGGATTTACTTAGCTTTACCGTCGCATTATTTAATTACAACAAAAAAGTGAGGGATTTGCTTTACTTTACCAATCGAAATATTTCATTAAAACAAAAAGCTGTGAGGGATTTACTTAGCTTTACCATCGGAGTTTTTATCTACAACAAAAAAGGGTGAGGGATTCACTTAGCTTTACCATCGGAATTTTGAATTACAACATAAAAGGGTGTGGGACTCACTTAGCTTTACCATCGAAATTTTTAAATACAACATAAAAGGGTGAGGGATTCACTTAGCTTTACCATCGGAATTTTTAATTACCACATAGAAGGGTGAGGAATTCACTTAGCTTTACCATCGGAATTTTTAATTACAACATAAAAGGGTGTGGGATTCACTTAGCTTTACCATCGGAATTTTTAATTATAAAAGGGTGTGGGATTCACTTAGCTTTACCATCGGAATTCTTAATTACAACATGAAAGGGTGTGGGATTCACTTAGCTTTACCATCGGAATTTTTATTTAAAACATAAAAGGGTGAAGGATTCACCTAGCATTACCACCGGAATTTTTAATTACAACATAAAAGGGTGAGGGATTCACTTAGCTTTACCACCGAAATTTTTAATTATAACATACAAGGGTGTGGGGTTCACTTTACCACCTGAATTTTTCATTACAACATAAAAGGGTGAGAGGTTCACTTAGCTTTACCATCGTAATTGTTAATTACATAACAGGGTGTGGGATTCACTTAGTTTTACCACTGGAATTTTTAATTACAACATAAAAGGGTGTGGGATTCACTTAGCTTTACCACCGGAATTTTTAATTATAACATAAAAGGGTGTGGGGCTCACTTAGCTTTACACCGAAATTTTTAATTACGACATAAAAGGGTGAGGGATTCACTTAGCTTTACCACCGGAATTTTTAATTACAACATAAAAGGATGAGGGATTCACTTAGCTTTACCACCGAAATTTTTAATTACAAAATAAAAGGGTGTGGGGTTCACTTAGCTTTACCACCGGAATTTTTAATTACAACATAAGAGGTGTGGGTTTCACTTAGCTTTAACACCGAAATTTTTAATTACGACATAAAAGGGTGAGGGATTCACTTAGCTTTACCACCGGAATTTTTCATTACAACAAAAAAGGGTGAGGGATTCACTTAGCTTTACCACCGGAATTTTTAATTACGACATAAAAGGATGTGGCGTTCACTTAGCTTTACCACCGGAATTTTTAATTACGACATAAAAAAAAGTGTGGGGTTCACTAAGCTTTACCATCGGAATATTTAATTACAACAAAAAAAGGGTGAGGGATTTACTTAGCTTTACCATCGGAATTTTTAATTACAGGAAAAAAACCGTGGAGGATTTACTTAGCTTTACCATCGGAATTTTTAATTACAGGAAAAAAACCGTGGAGGATTTACTTAGCTTCACCATCGGAATATTTAATTACAACAAAAAAGGGTGTGAGATTCACTTAGCTTTACACTGGAATTTTTAACTACAACAAAAGAAGGGTGACGGATTCACTTAGCTTTACAATAGGAATTTTTAATTACAATAAAAAAAGCGTGACGGATTTACTTAGCTTTACCATCGGCATATGTAATTACAACAAAAAAAGGGTGAGGGGTTTACTTAGCTTTACCATCGGAATATTTAATTACAACAAAAGAGTGAGGATTTACTTAGCTTTACCATCGAAATATTAATTAACTGAAAAAAATGGCGAAGGATTTACTTAGCCTTACCCTCGGAAGATTTAAGGCAAAAAAAGGCCAAGGGGTTTACTTAGCTTTACCATCGAAATATTTAATTACAGCCAAAAAGGGTGAGGGATTTACTTAGCTTTACCATCGAAATATTTTATTACAACCAAGAAAGGTGAGCGATTTACTTGGCTTTACCATCGAAATATTTTAATTACAACAAAAAAGGGTGAGGGATTTACTTAGCTTTATCACTGAAATATTTAATTACAACAAAAAATGGGTGAGGGATTTACTTAGATTTACCATGGAAATATTTAATTACAACAAAAAAAGGGTGAAGGACTTATTTAGCTTTACATCGCAATATTTAATTACAACAAAAGAAGGGTGAGGGATTTACTTAGCTTTAACATCGAAATAGTTAATTAAAAAAAAGGGGCGAGGGATTTACTTAGCCTTACCATCGGAAGATTTAATTACGACAAAAAAGGCGCGATGGATTTACACCTAGCTTTACCATCTGAATATTTAACCACGACAAAATGCAAGTTAGAAAAGGTTATAGAAGACCGCTTCGCACACGAGTACACAGCAAAGCAAACAAGTCTCATTACAAATTGGAAACGCGAGACTTCAAAAACTATTTTTTTTTTTCAGAGCTGAGGTGGTTGGATTCTTACAATTGGAAATGGCATCACGAAAAAGGCTGGGGTATTTTTTCTTTTTCCTTACGGAATACTGACGAGGGATGCTGCGTTCCGTGTTCCCAGGATTTTAAGGTCCAATTTGCTTTAAAATGCCGTTTTTCTCACCTGAGGGGCGAAGATGCGGTTGACGCCCCTCTTTTGTGAGCCACAAGAAGGAAAGGAAGACAGAAGAAGGAAAGGAAAATGAAGAGGAGGGCCAGTGTTTTTTTTAGAGGAGTTAGATTGGTTCATTTTTTCTCGTTTTTTTAGACAAACCAGACCTTTGTTCGTTCTTTGTTCTCTCTCTCTCTCTCTCTCTCTCTCTCTCTCTCTCTCTCTCTCTCTCTCTCTCTCTCTCTCGCGTTTTTCATTTATTAAAAGACACTAGAGATTCGTTTCATCAATAATAAAGTTTTATGTAATATCCTGGCATCTCTCTCTCTCTCTCTCTCTCTCTCTCTCTCTCTCTCTCTCTCTCTCTCTCTCTCTCTCTCTCTCTCTCGTTTTCTTTTATCAAAGGTATAAAACCAATAATAAAACTGTATGTAATACTGAAGAGAGACTGAATACACACAATTGCAAAATCTCATCAATCATGTCTCATTTTCCTATGCCTCAAAATCCCCCGGGATATTCCGAATAATCACATCATCATCACGCAATTATGTGCAACCTCTCAGCACCCGCTCTCCTTCCTTTAAATTCCCAAATGGCGAAAAGTACAGTAACTTAAAAATTCTTCAAAGTAAATAAGCATCTTTAATGCCGAGGGAAAACCATAACTCGGATGTGTAATAAAATTTAAAAATTACTGATCAATGACACAATTCTTCAGAATAAATAAGCAGCTGCAATGACGAGGAAAAATCACTATTTCGATATGCTATAAAATAAAAAAAAATTACCTATGACAAAATTCTTCAGAATAAATATAATGACGAGGAAAAATCACTATTTCAATATGTAATAAAATAAAAAAAATTACAATTGACAAAATTGTTCAGAATAAATAAGCTGCTGCAATGCCGAGTAAAAATCGCTCTTTCGATGTGTCATAAAATTTACAAACTAACAATAAATCATAAAACCCTTTTCAAATCATACTCTCAAAAAAAGACGTTGCTTTCTATACTGCATGACAAATAATTAACAAACAATCAACGGTTATGTTGCAAGGTGAGTGAGGCATTAAATAAACAGACGATTTATCAAACAGAAAATGAAAACATCAAGATTAGTGAATTGTTTATCAATAATTAAGTCTATAAAATAGAGTACATTGTGTGCCCATAAGAAAGAACCACCTAATAAGCAAGAGACGCTACACACAAAATTAAGTCAAACAGAAAATCTACACTTTAAGATTAGTGAAACATTTATCACCAATTAAATAAAAAAAAATACATAGTACATTGAGAGGCCATATGAAAGGACCACCTAATAAGATTATATGCAAGAGACGCTACGTATAAAATCAAACCGCTTAACGAATATGTAATTGAATAAGTAAATCTTACGTCAATAGACCAATAAATAAATAAATAAATAAATAAAATACCAAATCACATAGTGTAAAAATACCAATAAATTCTTGATCACCATCAATAACGTCCAGAAAGAGACTTCGAACCTAAAGGTCACTGACCAAGGTTATATATATATAAGGCGGAAAGTCGAAAACCGTCCTGTAAACAAAACCCCAATCAATTCGACGGAGCAGAACGGAGCAATTTCCGAAATCTTGATTCCAGTGACGATGCCGGTATGAATATTTGCGCATGCGCGCGCACGCACGGTCCAGCCACCGCTGATGGGTCTTAATTGCCTTTGCTATTTCGTACAAATTACCGGAGGGGAAACGACGCCTGAAGGCTGCTGCCTCTTCACCAACAGCCGTTTCATATTTGGGTTTGAGAGAGAGAGAGAGAGAGAGAGAGAGAGAGAGAGAGAGAGAGAGAGAGAGAGAGAGAGAGAACATTTTTATATTTATACAGTTTGGAATAATTATTTTCGTTTCAGAGAGAGATTTTAATGGTTTAGAGAGAGAGAGAGAGAGAGAGAGAGAGAGAGAGAGAGAATATTTTTGGAATTACCTTGGTTACAAAGGGAGATTTTTGTGGTTCGGAAAATTCATTTTTTTATTTATTCATTTCATTATTTTTTTTATTTTTGTTTTATTATTATTATTTTTTTTTTTTTGATAGAGAGAGAGAATTATCAAGCTTCACACATCTACTCCACGTACCTAAATGAAAAGACATGTATGTGTGTGTGAGAGAGAGAGAGAGAGAGAGAGAGAGAGAGAGAGAGAGAGAGAGAACCATTACCAAGCTCAACTCATCCTTCGTAATGTACTCATACCAATCGAAGAGAGAGAGAGAGAGAGAGAGAGAGAGAGAGAGAGAGAGAGAGAGAGAGAGAGAGAGAGCCAGGACGTCATCCCGTTAGAATCTCTTCCAATAAAGCTACTGACCTCTCCTAGATGCCTGCTAGATGCCAACAGGCAGTTAAACAGGAGGATGTACGTACTCACGGATGCGCGCGCGCGTGCGTGCGTATGTGCATTCGGGCATATCCCGGGCAAGGCCGTTGGTTTGCAAGTGTCAGTGGCTGCGCTCCAACAGAGCACAGCCCGTAACGGTGCAAGGGAGGAGGATGATTAATTCCTGATTATTACATTAATATGATTATATATATATATATATATATATATATATATATATATATATATATATATATATATATATGTATGTATGTATGTATGTATATACATATGTATATATATATATACATGTATATAAATACATATATATATATATATATATATATATATATATATATATATATTACATATATCATATACTGTATATATATATATATATATATATATATATATATATATATATATATATATATATATTAAGTAGTAGTAGTAGTACCAAACTACAAAAGTAAAATCATTTATGATTATTATCCCTAATAATAATGTCAAGAGAGCGTGTGAATTCCCATTAAATGAACATTAGATTTATAATCAAATCCTCTATTATTATTATTATTATTATTATTATTATTATTATTATTATTATTATTATTATTATTATTATTATTATTATTATTATTATTATTATTATTATTAAGTAAAAACATACATGATTATTATTCCTAATGATAATGTTATAAACCTTCATGAAATAGTACAACGGTAATCCTAATGATATCATTCCAATATGCAACAGGACAAAGGGAAAGGTGAATAGAACCTAAAACTTAATAATAATAATAATAATAATAATAATAATAATAATAATAATAATAATAATAATAATAATAATAATAATATTATTATTATTATTATATTTGGTTATATATTCAAATTTTTGCCATACTACTAGCATCTTGACAAAACATAATGATAATAAAGTAAAATTTTTACATCTTAGTAAAAACAAAAAAATGCCTGTTAATATTACTAACAGCAAATGTGAATAGGCGAACACGCACAACATAAATCAACCAGACCTCCTCTTCTATATTCTTTAGCTCTAACTCAAACTTGCAACCTTCAATACATTCA
>NC_089742.1:45225512-45243012 GCF_040412425.1 Macrobrachium rosenbergii | reverse complement strand
TGCACGAACCTACATCTGTTCCTAATATTGTACATGGCTGCTGCACGAACCTACATCTGTTCCTAATATTGTACATGGCTGCTGCACGAACCTACATCTGTTCCTAATATTGTACATGGCTACTGCACGAACCTACATCTGTTCCTAATATTGTACATGGCTGCTGCATGAACCTACATCTGTTCCTAATATTGTACATGGCTGCTGCACGAACCTACATCTGTTCCTAATATTGTACATGGCTGCTGCACGAACCTACATCTGTTCCTAATATTGTACATGGCTACTGCACGAACCTACATCTGTTCCTAATATTGTACATGGCTGCTGCACGAACCTACATCTGTTCCTAATATTGTACATGGCTGCTGCACGAACCTACATCTGTTCCTAATATTTGTACATGGCTGCTGCACGAACCTACATCTGTTCCTAATATTGTACATGGCTGCTGCACGAACCTACATCTGTTCCTAATATTGTACATGACTACTGCACGAACCTACATCTGTTCCTAATATTGTAGCCTACATGGCTGTTGCACGAACCTACATCTGTTCCTAATATTGTACATGGCTGCTGCACGAACCTACATCTGTTCCTAATATTGTACATGGCTGCTGCATGAACCTACATCTGTTCCTAATACTGTACATGGCTGCTGCACGAACCTAGATCTGTTCCTAATATTGTACATGGCTGCTGCACGAACCTACATCTGTTCCTAATACTGTACATGGCTGCTGCACGAACCTAGATCTGTTCCTAATATTGTACATGGCTGCTGCACGAACCTACATCTGTTCCTAATACTGTACATGGCTGCTGCACGAACCTAGATCTGTTCCTAATATTGTACATGGCTACTGCACGAACCTACATCTGTTCCTAATACTGTACATGGCTGCTGCACGAACCTAGATCTGTTCCTAATATTGTACATGGCTGCTGCACGAACCTACATCTGTTCCTAATATTGTACATGGCTGCTGCACGAACCTAGATCTGTTCCTAATATTGTACATGGCTGCTGCACGAACCTACATCTGTTCCTAATATTGTACATGGCTGCTGCACGAACCTACATCTGTTCCTAATAGTGTACATGGCTGTTGCAAGAACCTACATCTGTTCCTAATATTGTACATGGCTACTGCACGAACCTACATCTGTTCCTGATAGTGTACATGGCTGCTGCACGAACCTACATCTGTTCCTAATACTGTACATGGCTGCTGCACGAACCTACATCTGTTCCTAACACTGTACATGGCTGCTGCACGAACCTACATCTGTTCCTAATAGTGTACATGGCTGCTGCACGAACCTAGATCTGTTCCTAATACTGTACATGGCTGCTGCACGAACCTACGTCTGTTCCTGATAGTGTACATGGCTGCTGCACGAACCTACATCTGTTCCTAATAGTGTACATGGCTGCTGCACGAACCTACATCTGTTCCTAATAGTGTACATGGCTGCTGCACGAACCTAGATCTGTTCCTAATACTGTACATGGCTGCTGCACGAACCTAGATCTGTTCCTAATATTGTACATGGCTGCTGCACGAACCTAGATCTGTTCCTAATAGTGTACATGGCTGCTGCACGAACCTAGATCTGTTCCTAATACTGTACATGGCTGCTGCACGAACCTACGTCTGTTCCTAATAGTGTACATGGCTGCTGCACGAACCTAGATCTGTTCCTAATACTGTACATGGCTGCTGCACGAACCTACGTCTGTTCCTAATAGTGTACATGGCTGCTGCACGAACCTACATCTGTTCCTAATAGTGTACATGGCTGCTGCACGAACCTACATCTGTTCCTAATATTGTACATGGCTGCTGCACGAACCTACATCTGTTCCTAATATTGTACATGGCTGCTGCACGAACCTACGTCTGTTCCTAATAGTGTACATGGCTGCTGCACGAACCTACATCTGTTCCTAATAGTGTACATGGCTGTTGCAAGAACCTACATCTGTTCCTAATATTGTACATGGCTGCTGCACGAACCTACATCTGTTCCTAATATTGTATTCTGGGCAGTATAGTAGAAAATGCTCTAGGTTTTCGATTAGACATTCGTATTTTTCGTTGCCTCAACTTCGCCATGGTTCGAGCGATCATGAATCTGTGACGCATGATAATGACTGTATATTATGACAAACTGTCGCGTTGCTGTGGCTAAGATCTATAAAGGTTTTCCTAAAACTCTAGGTCCCTACTGTGGCCCAATTCTGGTCCAGAGGAAAAAAAAGTTAAGTATACCTTAGTTTAACCATACTACTGAGCTGATTAACAGCTCTCCTAGGGCTGGCCCGAAGGATTAGACTTATTTTACTTGGCTAAGAACCAACTGGTTACCTAGCAACGGGTCCTGCACCTTATTGTGGAATCCGAACCACATTATGGCGAGAAATGAATTTCTATCACCAGAAATAAATTCCTCTAATTCTTAATTGGCCGGCCGGAAACTCGAACTCGGGCCTAGCAGAGTGCTAGCAGGGTGCTAGCAGAGTGCTAGCCGAGAACTCTACCGACTCTGAAAATAATTAGACACTTCAAATAACAACGTTTCATTTTCCCCCCTCTATTTTATTATCTCCTCCAGAGGTGGCATGCCCGTTATTTTTTTTTAATATTATTTAATACATTTCACCTAATGATGGTTTGGGCAAAGTTTGGTTTGCGCAGAACAAGTGGTTCTGAAGAAGTGGAAAATGTACTACAAACATATATATATATATATATATATATATATATATATATATATATATATATATATATATATATATATATATATATATACATATATATATATATATATATATATATATATATATATATATATATATATATACATACATACACATACACCGAACAAACTTGAATCTGTTAAGCTCACTGAGCATAAGCTTTCAGCTCAGGTGAGCATAGAAGACACTACCATATTCGCTTCCTCATTCATTACTCAAGAACATAAGAAAGAAAACAAACACACAAACGCACACACATTTCTATACTTATTTGCCCCCTTCCTACAACCACAAGGTGACCTATGACAAAATTTTATGTAAAAAATTATAAACCGAATAAATATATCCAAAATCCAAAACCTGATTCCATAAAACAGTCCCAGTAACACCTGTTGATCTCTCACGTATATTACACTTGTTAAACTCTCTCACGCATGTTACACTTGTTAAACTCTCTCTCACGTACATTACACTCATTAAATTCTCTCATATATTTATATTATATATATATATATATATATATATATATATATATATATATATATATATATATATATATATATATATTACATATTATTTAAACTCTCACGTATATATATACTGTATATTACACTTGTTAAACTCCCTCACGTATATTACACTTGTTAAACTGACATTTACACTCCTTAAGCAAGTATAATATTTTATAAATTTCACGGGTTTTGTGGCGACTTATAAATCAGCAACGTCCATAAACACTCTCTTAAGAAGAGTATTTGCAATTAACATATGTTTTTGGACTATTCATAAATCAAACTCACTTCATCCGGCAAGTGTAAATCACTTTTCCACAAAATAAAAACTCAAACGAGAGAGAGAGAGAGAGAGAGAGAGAGAGAGAGAGAGAGAGAGAGAGAGAGAGAGCTTGACTCGTAGACAAAATGCCTATTAGTGGCTATAGGAATTAGAAACGCACGTTAAACGAAGAAGAAGAAGAAGAAGAAGAAGAAGAAGAAGAAGAAGAAGAAGAAGAGAGAGAGAGAGAGAGAGAGAGAGAGAGAGAGAGAGAGAGAGAGAGAGAGAGAGAAATCTAGTACACAAAATGTCTATCAGAAAGTAAAGAAATTAGACTACCAGAGAGAGAGAGAGAGAGAGAAAGAGAGAGAATTAATGGTTAAGATTTTATTCTCTGGGCGGTAACTCCTGAAGCATTTGCCGATGGTGTTAACACATCTTAAAGGTCGAGAAACTGGAAGTTTGTGAAAAAATGCTGAGAGAGAGAGAGAGAGAGAGAGAGAGAGAGAGAGAGAGAGAGAGAGAGAGAGAGAGAGAGAGAGAGAGAGAGAGGGGGACTTCAGGAATCACTTCAACAGACTAATAGACAAAATGCCCATCAGGGAGAAAAGGAATTAGGAAACTGTCTGAGAGAGAGAGAGAGAGAGAGAGAGAGAGAGAGACCTTAAGAAATAAACCGACTAGTAGACAAAAGGCCTATCAGAGTAAAGAAATTAGGAGACTACCAGAGAAAGAGAGAGAGAGAGAGAGAGAGAGAGAGATTCAATTAATGGTTAAGATTTTAATCTCTGGGCGGTAACTCCTGAAGCATTTGCCGATGGTGTTAACATATCTTAAAGGTCGAGAAACTGGAAGTTTGTGAAGTGAAAAAATGCTGAGAGAGAGAGAGAGAGAGAGAGAGAGAGAGAGAGAGGGGGGGGACTTCAGGAGTTAATTCAACAGACTAATAGACAAAATGCCCATCAGAGAGAAAAGGAATTAGAAGACTGTCGGAGAGAGAGAGAGAGAGAGAGAGAGAGAGAGAGAGAGAGAGAGAGAGAGAGAGAGATAAAATAAACTGAATCGTAGAGAAAATGCCTACCAAAAAGAATAATAACTAAGATATTATCACTGTGAGAGAGAGAGAGAGAGAGAGAGAGAGAGAGAGAGAGAGAGAGCAAACGCTCACTTTACGAAGGCAGAGTAAAAACGTCAAGCCAGCCCTTAAAGGCGAATATACGAAGCCACCTCCCATAAACACAGCCTTCCCATCACACCACGCACTACCATAACAAATGGTACACGATAAGGACGTGTTCAGTTAAGAGAACATTAAATATGATTTTATTGGCCGACGTTGCCGGCGAGGGCACCTTCGCTGTATTTCGGGTTGAGTGCCGGTTTCGTTCGTTTTTCTACCTTCAACTGAAAGGGTTTCAATGGAACAATGTCAATTCTCTCTCTCTCTCTCTCTCTCTCTCTCTCTCTCTCTCTCTCTCTCTCATAAATTTAAGGTTGAGTATTACATGAATTTTACTTTCATAAACAGATATAAGATTACACATACACACATATATAATGTATTTATGCTTAAAAAATCACAGCAGATGCACGTGACTTGAGTGTATAAGTGAATACCACAGGAAAATAACAGGCAGAAGCTCAGTACCAAGCGCCCTGCCTGTCATTTTCCTGTGGTATTCGCTATTTGCTTATAATATATGTATATATTGTGTGTGTGTGTGTGTATATATATATATATATATATATATTATAATATATATATATATATATATATATATATATATATATATATATATATACATATTACACACACACACACACACGCACACACGCACATATACATATATATGAAACCATTTACCGCAACGGGATGTTTCTGGAGAAACAAATGACAACGGTCACTGACGAATTCATAGTTTTAACTTGTGAAACGTAAAACAACCCCATTTGCAGATTATCTTGAACAACGTAGCGGCTCCATACACTTACACAGGACACTCATCAGCAGCATATTCAATTATCCTATAAACTATGCGCCATCCATACATACGAGTATACACTCACATGCTTCTTGAATTTAAGGCCTCTCCTTTCAAATTCCTCTTCTACGGCTACTACTCAGGACCGCTGGGTCTTCCTCTCTTCCTTTCTACCACTTCTAAATTACACACTTTTTACGCCAACCAATCGTCCCATGTTTTTACCACATGACCATGCCATCTCTACACACTCTGGGGCAATCTTCCACCTACTCAAAACTTTTGGCCACTTTTACATATCTCCACATTTTGCTCCTCTCAGTTTTCCTTACACCCTATTTATGGTGCAAATGATTTTTCTCAAAATCTTCACATTTCACGGAAGGACCTTATTATGCAAGACGTGCGACAGCTCATACAAGATACAGGTTAATGGCACGGTTGTGCAAGGGGGTTCAACGTGCTCCTGATAAGCCTATGTTCTCACCAGACGCCAAGTAACCTTTCAAGCTTGTCAGTCGTCCTGCCTCAGGAATTCCTTCCATATCTACAAATACAGAGTCCGTCCTGAAGTAAGTCTTGCGTTTCTTGAGCAATTTAGTAAAAGCTCTCCGGCTTGCCAGCCTGTCGAGAGCTTTCGAGAGTGCTAATTTGTGCCATCCAAAAAACTGTAGATCCCTTCCGGTTCCAGAGGTCCCAACATTGCCGCCGATCAGTTTTTTAGTAGGTTTCAGCTACGGCGCCTAAATAGTTCTCCACTGGAAGGGTGGGTAGAGCTCTTGGCTAGCACGCTGTTGGCCCAGCGTTCGACTCTCCGACCGGCCAAGGAAGAATTAGAGGAATTTATTTCTGGTGATAGAAATTCATTTCTCGTCAAAATGTGGTTCGGATTCCACAATAAGATGTAGGTCCCGTTGCTAGGTAACCAGTTGGTTCTTAGGCACGTAAAATAAATCTAATCCTTCGGCCCAGCCCTAGGAGAGCTGTTAATCAGCTCAGTGGTCTGGTTAAACTAAGATATACTTAACTTTTTTTCTTCAAGGTTACACAGCCCCAAGTCCTAATGTAAGTTTCGATGTATGTGGCCAACAATGTTGTGGAAGTTATCTACACGGAATTCCATGATTCAGCAATTAAAAGTATGAATGTAGGAGTAGCTGTTGCCTTTTTGTCTCCTCTTGTTACGAAAATAGGTCAATGCTGAATATATTTTATAAATATATCTATATATATATATATATATATATATATATATATATATATATATATATATATATATATATATATATATATATTATTGGACACTGGGGTCTAGTGGTCACAAATATCCTTCAGCAGCGAAGGATCAAATTTTTATTTCAGGATGAGGCGGAGCGCCTCAGCACACTTCGTTAAATACCATTCTAACTTTCGATCTTACCAATGAATTAAGTACCTGGTAGTTAGCCAACTATGGTGAACTGAAACAAGGATGGAGAAGAGCATATGGGCAGAGCCTTCCCGAGTCACATCCAAGCCTAATACGGGAAAACCATATGGTGAATACATAAAAAAAACTTAAATATATATATATTATATATATTTTAAATATATAAGTATGTATGTATGTATATATGTATGTATGTATGTATGTATGTATGTATGTATTATATATGTATATATACATATATATATATATCATACAGAAAAGGAGGTACAATAAAAAAAAAATTTCAATTCAGGTTAGGTACGTTTTCAACCAAGAGTCCGGACGACTTCGACTTCGACCAAATTACGGTTCACTTCAACCAAAGTTACAGAAGCCTTCCGCCGCCGCCGCAGCTACGAGCAGAAAGCGATTCAGAGACTTTTGTAAATGCGACGGCTGCTGGGTTTAACGATCGTCACCGGCATCGGAGGAATGGCGATGACTTGACGCAATCTTGTGGTACGAACTTCTCTGAGTGCGTACCCATGAAAATGTGTCTTTTTTTATTTATTAATATTTTCTTGGAACTCCAAAAGAGATGAATACCCACGCTCCGAGGTGGGTCGTTTCAATACCCAGCCCATTTTAGGTCTTTCCAAAATCTCTATTTCCAGATTTTTCCAGGACTTATTCATAGCCAAAAATCACCTACTCCAGACCAGCTGCTGAAAAGTTAAGTATATCTTAGTTTAACCAGACCACTGAGCTGATTAACAACTCTCCTGGGGCTGGCCCGAAGGATTAGATTTATTTTATGTGGCTAAGAACCAACTGGTTACCTAGCAACGGGACCTACAGCTTCTTGTGGAATCCGAACCACATTATGACGAGAAAGGAATTTCTATCACCAGAAATAAATTCCTCAAATTCTTCATTGGCCGGTCGGAGAGTCGAACGCTGGGCCAACAGCGTGCTAGCCGAGAATTCTACCCACCCCTCCATTGAAGAACTACCAACTGCTGGAACCAGGGTATTTACAGGAATGGCTATCCATAGGAAGTAGCTCCTTTGGCTAGCCAATCCTATAAATACCCGTTCCAGGAACTTTCCTAGGCACCCATCAACGACACCATCCAGATGAGTAATAGGAACCCCTTCTCGAGAACAATAAAAAGGGATGTGTCCTTTTTTTTATTAGCTTTATCATGAAACTATCCGAAAACAGATGAATGTCCATGCTCCGAGGTGGGTCGTTTCAACATCCAACACAAATCTGGTCTTCCCAAAATCACTATTTCCAGGCTTTTCCAGGACTTACTTACAGCCAATACCACCCTGATCCAGACCAACTGCAGAAGGCACTACTTCCTCTGGCTAGCCAGTCCTAAATATACCAGTTCCAGGAACTTTCCTAGGCACCAAACTATGACATCATCCAACTGAATAATACGCATCCCTTCTCGAGAACAATAAAAAGGGATGCCCTATAGATTCCTCCCAAACAATCTCTCCCAAGTGCTGTACCTAACAATTGCATCATCTTTACAATACCAGAGGAACCCCTTCCCTGAAACAAAAAACAAATCATCCGGACCCATTCCATGAATATCTTTCTTGGATACACCATCGTACCAATTCCAGGAATCCCTTTCTCAGACACAGCCACCTCGCCCAGACCAGTTCCAGAACTCCATCCCAAGGGTACTCAATAATCACCCCATCCATACCAATCCCAGGGATCCTTTGCATGCACATGTAACAAACACCCTATACCATGCCAAATTCAGAACACGCTGCATTCAATAGACACTGCAAAGTCATCCCAAACAGTCAATCCCAACGACTCTTACTGTATCCTTGACGTATAATAATCACCAGCCGTCCATCCACTCATTCCTAGTTTGGTTATTATTTGTCTTAGTTACTTTAATATGTTACTGTATTTATCTTATTTGTTTTTCCATTGCTATTTCTCCTTCATAGTTTACGCTCCTCTATTTCCTTTCCGGTACTGGGCGCTACCAACTGGGGTGCTTGAGCTTGTAGCAGTCTTCTTATCAAACTAAGGTTGATACTTCGCTTGTAATATTAATACAGTAATGACTGGACTTGATAGAGAATGAAAAAAATCTCCCCTAAACCCACCTCCCCCTTCCCACAAACAAGGAGCTCCAAAATCGGTAATTAATCATTGCCAAATTAGCAGGCCATTTTCTGACCCCCACCCCCTCGCTTACCAAACGAGAGAGAGAGAGAGAGAGAGAGAGAGAGAGAGAGAGAGAGAGAGAGAGAGAGAGAGAGAGAATTTGCAATCTTTATGACATAATCAAAACTTCCAATCAATATCATAAATTCACAAGAGTGCAAACAAACGCACTAATTATGTTTTCGTTGTTAACTGCCATCAACCTCCAAGTAAATCATACTGTATGTACTGAGAAGTGCCTTCGGAGAATCCATCCTACAAACTCTTCTAGACTTTCGCCACCCTTCAGAGTGAGAAATGACAGCAGTCCTTCCTCCTTTTCATCAAGAAAGGCACAAAGGTAGATAAGTAAGAGAAGAGGGAGAGATAAACAAGTTAATGACATTAAAGGGAATTAATACTGACATCAGATTTAAAATGATGAAAGGAAAGTAAAACGTAAAGAATAAATAAAGACAATGTCAAAAGAACACAAGCTTTAATTAAAGTTTTAGCAGTTAACAGTAGCAGTAAGGGTACCAAAATTATTATCCTTACTACTACTACTACTACTACTACTACTACTACTATTAACAACAAGATAAGATTACTAATTAAGCTCAAGTTCTTTTGACAGCCATTGCCTTCATCTATTATGTTTGACGTTCCTTTCATCTTTTTCAATACAGATGTCAACCTTTGCTTTACTGTCATAATGATTTTATTATAGACGGAAGTAGTAGTAAGAGATATAAACAAAATACAAAGATCACTATGAAGCTTAGGAAATATCACAGTAGAAGAGGGGAGAGAGAGAGAGAGAGAGAGAGAGAGAGAGAGAGAGAGAGAGAGAGAGAGAGAGAGAGAGAGAGAGAGAGAGAGTAGTAGTAGTAGTAGTTAAGGACATACCACAAAGAAGAAGAAGAAGAAGAAGAAGAAGAGAGAGAGAGAGAGAGAGAGAGAGAGAGAGAGAGAGAGAGAGAGAGAGAGAGAGAGAGAGGTCATTATGTAATTAAGGACATACCACAATAGAAGAAGACGAAGAGGAAGGAGAAGAAGAAGACGAGAGAGAGAGAGAGAGAGAGAGAGAGAGAGAGAGAGAGAGAGAGAGAGAGAGAGAGATCAAAGGCTGCACTTACTGACTAATAAATCACCTCCGTTGTCGCGAGACGAGATTAATCGCCACAAAGCAGAACCCGGCCAACCTCAGGATGCCGCGTCACACAGAATATGGTATTAGGGTTCTTTTACTGCGACTAAATCCGAAAAACACAATAACATGATTTTTTTTTTTTTCATAAGAGCTCTCAGCGCTTAATTAACTTTTGACAAATACTTGCTAATAAGGCAGGAGCCGGTTCTGGCATAATTCCTGCTTTTTCTGACACAAAAAAAAAACTACATTTTTCCGCTTTTTAATTAACCTTTGGGAATTATGCAAGCTGTGCACCACAAGTACGTAGCCTGCAGTGATGAATAAATACCCAAAGAAAAATCAAGTCTCCGAATAAAGTAAGTATTAATAGACTTCCATACATCCATATACATATACATATACATATGTATCTCTATATGTATATATATATACATACATACATATACATACATACATACATACATATATACATACATACATATATATATATATATATATATATATATATATATATATGAAAAGATTCAACACCATATATACACAAGAAATCAAGTATATATATAATATCTAACAGCTAAACGGTATATTTGGGGGTTTATACCTTTTAGCTGTTAGAGCTTTGATATATTTGATTTTTTGTGTCGTACGGTGTTGAATCCTTCACACACACACACACACACACACACACACACACACACACACACACATATATATATATATATATATATATATATATATATATATATATATATATATATATATATATATATAAAACCCCTAACACAATGGCTCGAACAAGTAATACCAATCTAGAGGACTAAAATAGGTGATGAAATCACAAAATTGAAAGTCTCGAAACGATGACGAAAATCCCACCATTTACAATTATCTAACGAAATCTCAAAAGAACGGGAAAGCACGACAGGAATCTAAACATCGAAATGTCCGCAGGGGGAATGTAAGAGCCAACAGTAACGAATTTCACAGGTCAATAAAATTCCCAATAAAAATATGAAGACACTGCAATACAATCCTGAAAAAAATCTAAAGGAACATGTGTCTTAAGAAGAAACATGAAGGAGTTTCTGAAATAAATAACTAATAAACAAAGCTTTTAAAATATAAAGAAAAGTGACTGCCATATAATCACATCTACGCATCTACATTTTTTTTTGGTGCGGGGGGGGTCTATCACTTCATCGAAAGCCCGCATTTTTTTACATTTTTTTTCAAACTTGAGCAATGAAAGGTCTCCCGTTCCATCGGCCTCTGCACTGGTTTATAAAACAAAAAAGAACATAGCTAACGAACCCTCCACACAAAATACATTATTGGAAGCTTTTATCGAGACATCGATTCTTCTGAGTATACACATTTTCCTTAATATTTTTTTTTTTTTTATGCTTCCATTAGTCCTGGAAAAGGCCAAAGAATTTATCGCCCTTCCCAGAGGTCTCTTATTTTGTAAAGGGCTGTTCCAAAATTTAGGTTTACCAGCATCTACAATAATGTATAATAAATTGTTATGATTTATGGAATTTAGGATGTAGGATGTCAAGCCCAGCACTGGGGCACTTTCCGCCATTCAGCTCACAAGACAGTGAAAAGAGGGAGTTGAAGGAGTTGGACAGCAAGATAAATAGATCCATATAATAAAAGGAGATGACGTACACGGCTCTATATGTGGAACTGGAAGAATTACCCACAAATGCACTAAGAAGTAACAGAGAAGTTGGACAGCAACAATAAAGAAAGGAAGCGGGAACGGAGGTAAAGTAAAGCGCTAAAAAATAGATGCAACTCGGAGGCGAAGGAACAACAAACATCCTTTGGTAGTGCCTACAGTGCGCCACGACGTGAGGTGCACGGACGGAGCTACCCCCAGTAAAGACACTATTATTATTATTATTATTATTATTATTATTATTATTATTATTACTATTATTATTATTATTAAAAAGATTGGCCGTCTCGATGCCGTGAAGATTACATTGTAATTTCTCATTCTCCTCTGAGTTCCTTTATAGCAACAGATAAATTATATAAATCTGTCCGGAGTTCATTTATCCCTTGACATTTCAGTAGTGTTTTCTTTTTTTTTTTTTTTTTTGCCGAGACGTAAAGGGATAAGTGTCATTCGGACAGCTGTTACATAATTTACCCACTCCTACGAAGAAACTCATTCGGGAAATGAGAAATTGCAATATTAGCTCCACGGCATCCTGATGGCCAACCTTTTTAATAATAATAATAATAATAATAATAATAATAATAATAATAATAATAATAATAATAATAATGTCGTAACTGCACGTTAGTCCGTAGGGGAGTAATGCAGTCGGTGCACCTCACGTGGTGCACTGTAGGCATTACTAAACGGTGTTAACAGTCGACACCCAAAGGCACCCAGACGGCCATTCTTTGCAATGCAGTTTGTTTTAAAGAAGGTCTTCTTCCAAGAAATTATTATTATTATTATTATTATTATTATTATTATTATTATTATTATTATTATTACAAGGAGGAAGACGACCCTCTTTCTTGCATGTTTTGTTGAATAAGATGGCTGCATTATGCGAATTGATTTTATACCGAGTTTTCTCAATTTTCCTTATAATTCGGTTTATTACTATTACTGTTATTATTATTATTATTATTATTATTATTATTATTATTATTATTATTATTATTATTATTATTATTATTATTAATTGACCTGATCACTGAGTTATATATCAAGGCTTCCCTGGATCTAGCCGGACGAATCCTTCCTGCCTACACCGAAAATGAAGAGCGTCCACCTGAAATAAAGCCAGATCTACAAAATACTGTTACACACAGCTGGTCCTAAGAGCTGCATTACCGAAATGCCGTTACATGAACCCCAGACAGTACAAGCGATAGCCGCAAATAAGGAAAAGGAATTACATCGCCGAAATACTATTGATTCCTCCGGGGTATATCTCAGTCTATCTTCATTTTTATTATTTTTTAATCTTTCTTATTAATTACACGTTCGACCTGGCCGGGTGACAAAAAAAAAAAACAAATGCTTTTTGGGAAATGTAATTCCTACTTTGTGCTGGATTTCAACTTCTGGGTCCTTTTCCTTTTTTGAGTTCGGGTTTTAATTTACAGTAAATGCGTGTTCGAAGTATTAAGAAAACGTAAAGTGTCAATCTTTTACGAGCAATTCTAGAATTGCAGTCAGACGGTAGACATTTTAACCTCCGCATATACGCCATTATATCGTTGCTGTTTCAATTTTTTAATATTCAGAAATGAATCTTTGGTTTATGAACTCTTATTAAAGGTCGAGGCATTCACGGGAAGGACCAGCTAATGCTCTAAAAGCGATGGTCTCTTGTTTGTCACTTCTTCATAAGTTGTATTTCAACAGAGATCTTTCACATTTACATTGATCCCTGGTCCCCTTTATCTGCCGAGAGCAGCCAGATTCATGAACAGCAGCACCAATCTGCAGTAAATGTACCACACTGTCGAAATTCTCAGTTCCAGAGGTCCTTTATTCCTCCTCACACCGTTGGACTGTGGAACAGCCTCCCAGATGATGTCGTGCAGTTGGAACTTCAGACGTTCAAGCGAAAATGCAATGCACCACTACCCTAATACCATTCTTCTTGCATTTTAATACATTTTTATCTATTCGTTAATTTATTAACTTATTTTACTTTTTTAATATGTGGTATCTCTAATTTTTGTATTTCCTTTTACCTCCTCTTACTTCTTCCTAACGAACACCAGATTCTTTGGAAGCTTGAATGTCAAGTCAATGGTCCCTGTGGGCTTGTTACATATGAATAGGTTTCATCTACTGAATAATAATAATAATAATAATAATAATAATAATAATAATAATAATAATAATAATAATAATAATAATAATAATAATAATAATAATAATAATATTATTATTATTATTATTATTATTATTAACGGTCGAAAAATTCACAGAGGAACTAGATATAATATTCTAAACGCAATTCTAAGCTTTAACACCACATCATACATTAGCTTTAACAACAAATTATTTTTTAGCTTTAACAACAAATTATTTTTTATCTAATAATTAATAGTTCTTAAAATCTTGATAATTGGATAAACTGCAACCGATGAAGGTTCCAAAAAAATTTCCATAGTTGATTTATTTCCGAACCTTGACACTCCCTGATGCAAGGTCTATAGACCTTGCCCTGATGGTTGAAGCTTGGGAATTGTCAGTGTTGACCTAAATTCTCTATACATGGCCTTCAATATTATAAAAACTCAGACGCTCATTAATAATAATAATAATAATAATAATAATAATAATAATAATAATAATAATAATAATAATAATAATAACAAAATCCGAGAGCATCTAATTTTGTTTGTCCTCACCCAGGTGACAGTAGGGGAGAAATGACACAGCACCCACCCCTTCCAAACCGGTTTGGCCGCTCCGGGGTGGGGCGGGGTAGGTAGGGGGACGGGAAGGTAGGGAAGACCTCCACCCTCCTCCTGCAAACTTGTTTGTCCGCCCCGGGTGGGGGCAGAGTAGGTAGGGGATCGGGAGGGTAGGGGAGACAGCAGTCCAGGTTCCAGAGCACGTAGTGCGCACGCCAACAAGCTCGTAATAATAATAATAATAATAATAATAATAATAATAATAATAATAATAATAATAATAATAATAATACAATCACATTCCACTACCACAAGGACTTTGAACAGATTCGCACAAGCATCATTTAGGAAGGCTACCAAATGTACAATTAAGCTCACTGATAAAAGAATTCCATACATGCATTCAAATCTATCTCCTCCCTCCGTTTTATAAACAAGCGAAAACACATACACAATTTTTACTATTTTCCTGCAAGTGTAAAAATGTACTTAATAAAAGTGAGGAGTTTAGAAATGATCAAAGCCCAAGAAACGAGAGAAGAGGTGATCTGACGTGTGCTACAGTAACAAAATCGAATTAATGCATTATCTCGAGAGTAATTTAAAATTTAACCAAATATAGATGACTAATATCCAAAACTAAACTCTTAACATATTGCTGAGGTGGAATATAAAAGCAAAAAGAATTTAATCAGAAGTCTGTACAATCTAATATGCTGCAGAAGGAGCAGGTATTTGGTAACAAAATCAGTGTTTTTACTTCCACATGAAGACAAACTGGTTTACCTGCCAATAACTGCTTTTAGCCCTATCAGACTTCACATCCTCACTACTAAGTGATCTGAACAATTTCATGGGGTACCAATTTTCATATTTATATACATACATACATATATATATGTATATTCATATATTGTGTATATATAAATATATATATATATATATATATATATATATATATATATATATATATATATATATATGTATATAATTATTTTGTCCCTATTTTTCATAGGGAAGCACAGCCCAGGTGACATCCCCTGCCTGGGTTGTGATCCGCCAGCTCCTGACTATAAAGATTACTTCTAAATTGTACAAAATATGACGAACCTTCGGTCTATATGAAAACCGACTGAAAAAAAAAATATACACAAAGATAAGAATACAAGGAAACGGATACAATGAAAAAGTACCGATATCCCAGTCTGAAAGTGTCCGTTTTCTGTAGATATGACAAAATCTGTCTGTTAATGGGGACTGTGCTTGGATATGCATGCAGTATACCCGCTATCCCTCCAGACTAAAATACATAAGATAGTATACATACTACTGTCTACTTTCACTTATCCAGCTTAGGTACAACTCAAGAACAACTTCCTGGCCTAACCTGTTGCTTTCAACGGTTTACTTGTTGACTGGCTTATTCTAACTACTATACATCACTAATGCTTTATTATAACAGCTGATTAAGCAATCATGTTTGCTACTGCCGTTAAGTATTCAGTTTTAATCTTTACATCTCCACTGTTATTTACTGGTTTCACATACGGACATCAATTTTGTGAAGGTTATGCCAATTCAAGGACTCTGGTTTGTTCAGAATAATAATAATAATAATAATAATAATAATAATAATAATAATAATACACAATAATAATAATAATACAATAATAATAATAATAGTGTAGTAAAGATACCTTGTGGGTGGAGAAGAACTATTAGTTATGTATATGCATGATGATCAGTATTCAGCATATGGAGCTTGTCGGTTCCCCTTTCAATAATAATGAAATTGAACTGGGGAGCCGAACAAGTTCCTGAAAGCTATCTGTACTGATTTATCTTTAAATATGTGTACATATACATAACTGTGGACTTGCATCTCCACAATAATAATAATAACACAATAATAATAATAATAATAATAATAATAATAATAATAACAATAATAATATTAATAATAATAATAATAATAATAATAAATGAATATGAAGGAAGAAGGCCCTTTCAAGCATGTTTTGTTACAAAAGAATGGCAGCATCAATGGAATTGATTTTATATAAGGTCTTTTCAATAATGCACACTACCGTACTTCCTCCATCCTTATCTGTAAAAGCACAGTATGGATAACAACATTTGCACTCTTCTTCTCCTCCTACACCAGCCGCCATCTTACCTTCAGCGGAGGCATGAAGTGTGCCAGAGTTGGGGTGAAAAGCCTTTCGGGATCTGCAGCATCTGGGGGCTGTTGCTGTTGCTGCTGTTGCGCATGCAGTTGCTGCTGCTGCTGCTGTTGCGGCTGTGCGTATTGGCCACTGGTCGAAGAATGGTGCAGGTTATTCTGCTTCTGGTACTGGAGATTTGCTGGGAAGAGTTCCAGGACGACCTGGACCAATCTGCCAAACATTTCGTGCGCCAAGACCAACGACAGTTCTTGAGCGGCTGCTCTGTAACCGCTGCCTACGCGAGTCTCTGCAAAAACAATAAAACAAAATAAGTTTCTTTTTACATAATTACTGCTGCCTACGCGAGTCTCTGCAAAAAACAATAAAACAAGTTTCTTTTTACATAATTACTGCTGCCTACGCGGGTCTCTGCAAAAACAATAAAATAAGTTTCTTTTTACATAATTACTGCTGCCTACGCGAGTCTCTGCAAAAGCAATAATGTAAAATATGTTTTTTTTTACATAATTAGTGCTGCCTATGCGAGTCTGCAAAAACAATAAAGTACAAATATGTTTTTCTTTTTTACATAATTACTGCTGCCTACGCGAGTCTGCAAAATCAATAAAGTAAAATTACAGCTGACTACGAGGGTA
>NC_089742.1:45200512-45215512 GCF_040412425.1 Macrobrachium rosenbergii | reverse complement strand
ACTTCCTTAAATAAAATAAAAACTACTAATGCTAGAGGGCTGCAATTTGGTAAGTTTGATGATGGCAGGGTGGATAATCAGCATACCAATTTGCAGCCCTCTAGCCTCAGTAGTTTTTAAGATCTGACGGAGGACAGAAAAAGTGCGGACGGACTGACAAAACCATCTCAATAATTTTCTTTTACAGAAAACAAAAACGTAAAAAAAAAATGAAGATTACAGTTCAAATCACAATCCGAAGTAACACGGAAATTTATTTCCAGCCAACAAGAAAAATGGATATGAAGAAACACTACGTGAATGTAATTGCAATATATAAACATCGAACCCTTGTGAATATTAGCCGTTGGAAAAAGGATAAAAAAACAATAAAATGAATAAAGGAATAACTACTCTTCATACAAACATTACTTGTGCTCGTAAAACAACGACAAATGTAACTATAAATAAAAAAATTAAACTGTAAATAATCAAAGCCTAAATTGCATAACCCAACTTTTAAGAAACCTCGCAAAAACGAACATATTCTTTTTTATTTACTTCAAACGCTTACGCCTTTTTTTTTATTTCAGTACTTCTATTCAATCGTATATGAAAGTCAAATTCGTAAATTAAAGCCAACTTGGAACGTCAACTTTCGTACTTAAAACCTGTGAAGTCTCTCTCTCTTCTCTCTCTCTCTCTCTCTCTCTCTCTCTCTCTCTCTCTCTTTCTCACGTGACTTCAGTACATAAGCAGTACCAAAAAAAATGGCAGGCAGAACTTCTGCCTGTCATTTTCCTGTGGTACTCTGCTGAGATATATATATATATATATATATATATATATATATATATATATATATATATATATATATATATATATATATATATATATATATATAAATATATATATATACATATATACATATATACAATATTAATATAAATATATATATATATATATATATATATATATATACACACACATATACATAAGTACCCAAGGCCCTTCCTATCCACGTACTGAGTGTATGGATCACAAATTGAGCTGGACTCTGTCAGTGAGCCGCCTTTGTCTAAAAGCGGTAAATCTTGTGGATACATCGTGTCCACGGGTTCATTTATGGTCCAACAGTTACAATATAAAAGTGGCAACGACACTGTCAAGTTCTTCCTCTATTCAAGAGAGAGAGAGAGAGAGAGAGAGAGAGAGAGAGAGAGAGAGAGAGAGAGAGAGAGAGAGAGAGAGAAATTTCCTTCTAGACTGCCGGAAAGGATAGCGTGACTGACACAATGATTTTCTCAAATGATCAGACGGATTTTACTTCGACCCCCAAGATCTAGTGCTCTGACTTTGTATGTGTGTGTGCTTACTACTTACAGCAAACAAAACAAAAAAATACTAATAATTCACCAAAACCACAGCTCCGAATGATGATGGAAATCAAACCGGCAAAAATCCTTACAAAAATTCGGTATGGAAACACAAACATCAATGATTTCCAATTAAAAACAAACAGAACCAGTGATTAACACAACCACATACAGTGTTAGAGATCAATAAACAACACACAATTACACTATAAACAACATACGAAACACACAATAAATTCATTGCAGTCACACAAGCAAGCAAACCCAACGACTTACAAACATTTATCAAACAGAACCCATCAATTACATCCCGGAACAAAAAATCATCTATTAAACGGTGCTGACTTTTAAAATGTTTTGGCTACAGCGAAGCAATCATACGCTCACGAAAATAAATGTGGAAAAAAAAATCCCGCAAACATGAATGATCATTCATCAAGCAACGCCATTCACAGGTCATGGACAAAAATGATCATCATGGGGATTTCCCCCATTGGTGCTTTTGTGTTTCTTGAATGACATGTTGATAATTACACCATTTTTAGGGAGGGGGGCGGAGGGAGGGGGATGATGAATGATTATGCATCGATTCTGCGAAGGATAGTCACGGCAGACTGGTCAACTGAATATCTGAGATAATTATGAAGCAGTCACATTTCCCTTACAATGAATGTTGCAAAATAAGGGTCAGTAATGTTACAACATACGTATGAGGAATAGAGAAAAAATCCACAGAAAATACATAAAAATAACCAAGGATTAACATTACGAATATCACAATAAGCATACCCAGCATGGACAGATCTGATCATTATCGAAAGATTACCAAAAAAACTTGCACGCTGATATAAAAAAAAAAAACGGATCTGAATATTAACAATAAAAATAATAACGAAAAATCTGAAATTAAAATCAAAATAACAAAAGAACACTGCAGGTTGCTAAAGCACTTATATCAACTCGCCGCAAATATTTTAAAAGCTGTTCAACACTACCCCCCATAAAAGTATGACGACTACGTGGGTGGTTTAGCACTGTACCACTCTTTCTCCAACCACAAATTCAAATCCTGGCGTGGGGGAAGAGCGCCTCCGTTTAAGTCCCAATTCAGAGTCAAGGTTTTCGATCAAAAACATATCCAATGACTGTGGCACTATTGCACATACATACATATACTGTATATGTATGTATATATATATATATATATATATATATATATATATATATATATATATATATATATATATATATATGTGTGTGTGTGTGTGTGTGTGTATACAATTTATATATATAGTAATTATATATAATATATATATATATATAAATATATACATATGTGTGTATATACAGTGTATATATATGTATGTATGTATGTATGTATGTATGTATGTATATACATACATATATATATATATATATATATATATATATTACATACATATACATACATGTATACATGCATACTCTATATTATACATATACAGACGCAAAGTCAGAATCCTTGTGCGAGTTGCCCTCTAACAATTAAGACCCAGACTGATGCCAAGGGAGAACTTATCAAAATAATCATTCCGCCAGGGAGGGGCAGGAGGTAGGGAGGCTGAGAGCAAGCTGAAATGACACAAAAAGTAATGTTAATGACACTTCATTTCGAATATAAAACCTCTGAGTAACGACGGAATCCGACGCCGTAATGATAAAATAGGAAAGCTCTGTGTACGAAGTGAGGAACGGGGATTTGAGGGCGGGGTTGGGGGGAGGGGCTGGATGGGAATGACGGGGGGGGTGGCAAAATAACACATATTAGGACGCATTATCATCGCTGGGGGTGCAGGTAATTGGGAAGGGGGGTTACTGACCGCATTATCATGCACGAGACCTAATGAATGTTTTTGACCTCACAATGTATAGTCTTTTATTATTATTATTATTATTATTATTATTATTATTATCATGAGCAAAAAATTCAAAACCAGCATGCGTTATGGCTACCGACTCGTAAAGCAAGCTTCACATGAGGAGAATATATGTGAAAAAAAATTAACGATGTATTATTATTATTATTATTATTATTGTGTGTATATTATTATTATTATTATTAAAAATACCATAGTATCATGAGTCTTAAATGGAGAAACAAATCCACAGTTATGTATATGTACATAGGTTTAAAGATAAATCAAGTACAGAAAGCTATCTATACCGATTTATCTTTAAGTATAATATGTACATATACACAACTGTGGATTTGCTTCTCCATTATTATTATTATTACTATTATTATTATTATTATTATTATTATTACTACTACTATTATTATAAAATCAGCCATTTAAATCTGAAAACTATGGCAAATGTTTGCTGGTGCTTTAAGGTAATTTTAACTTTTCTTTCGAACTCATGGCTTCAACATCAGTAATACTGACAGGACCATTCTACATCCTTACAAAAAAGGGAAGTAAGGACTTCTGCAAATGACCAGCGTGAGAACATACGTCAGGACAGAAGGCGAATGCTGAGAATTTGCAAGGAGAGAAAGGAATCAAGGCCATGCCGGTATCAAGTCATTTCGCCCCCTAATATTAAGGACAATGTAAGATAAGATTAGGCTGGTTTAGGTTAGTTTAAAGTTAGACTAGGTTAGGTTTGATAATACTAGGACAGGATAGGATAGGATAGGATAGATCTGATTAGATTAGGATAGGATAGGATAGGATAGGATAGGATAGGATAGAATAGGATAGGTTAGGTTTGATTAGATTACGTTAGGTAACGTTAGGTTAGGTTTAGGCCGAAATGACCGTAGTTAAAGGGTCGAAAAAAAAGTATATCTTAGTTTAACCAGACCACTGAGCTGATTAACAGCTCTCCTAGGGCTGGCCCGAAGGATTAGACTTATTTTACGTGGCTAAGAACCAATTGGTTACCTAGCAACGGGGCCTGCAGCTTATTGTGGAATCCGAACCACACTGTAGCGAGAAGTGAATTTCTATCACCAGAAATAAATTCCTCTAATTATTCATTAGCCGGTCGGAGACTCGAACCCGGGCCTAGCGAGTGCTAGGCGACAACTCTACCGACTCTCCCAACGAAGAACTTAAAGGGTTGAAACTACTGTCAGTCACTAAGGAGCCGAAACAACCTTTATTAAGGGACCGAAACGACTGTTATTAAGGGGCTGAAACGACCTCTATTAAAAGGTCCAACAAATGCCTGGAATCCAGCAAGTATCACGTGCTAGTTCTCCAGGAGCAGGCAAGTCCTCATCAAGGGGCTAAAGGAAGTTGCCAGTTGATAAAGAGTGATATCTTCCGGCGAGTCTAAATCAAAATTACCATTGTTTGGAAAAGGAAGCCACCACTTCCCGGCAATCTTGTCTAAAAGGAGAAGACCCCGAGGAGGTGCTGACATCCAGACATGAGGCCAGTGTGCTAATAATGGCAGACCAAGAGACCTGAAGAGTGTACCTACACTCAGTAAGAGCAACCAGTGCTGAAGTAGAGACAGACAGATAAAAATAACAAAATGCTATATAACATTTCTGCACAACAATAGATAATTTACTCTTATAAGTCAGTTTACTGCACAATAATAATTGAATTATTGTTATACGCCAGTCTCAATAATACGTCGGCTGACAATAGAGCAAGTAATCAATATGAATTCGGTATAATTTGGTGCATTAAAAATTTTACAAGGGCAAAAATTCCCCTTCTCTCTTTATATAGAGGTAATATCTTATTTGAAAGAAAATGAAGTACAAGATTCTAGAGGCGGTGCGGGGGAAAAACTCCACAGTTATATTAAGACAAAGGTTCTCAACCTGGGGTTCACGAACCCCCAGGGGTTCACAGGAAGGTTTCCAGGGGTACTTGGATGGCTGACGAAAAAGTATTTTAAACTGCAGCTCCGGTTGAGGGTGGGGCCGTGGGGACGGTTGCGACTTGCGAGGACAGTCAGTCAGCTAGCCACCAGGCACTGATGCTTGTAATATTCATGCTTCTGTTTAATAAAGTCATTAAACTTTAAAATCATTTAATAATATCCTTTGCAGTACCATTGTATATTCAATATACAATGGTAATATACTGACTAACTTAATATACTATTTTGAGTTAGTCAATACATTACCATTTTATTTGGTGTCAGCTTACTGGGGGTTCGGGTTGATGGTCTTATAACTCGAGGGGTACTTAACGGGAAAAAGGTTGAGAACCCCTGTATTAAGAAGTGATAATTAAAGAGGCTGGACAGGAATATGGAAGGAAGGAAGCGCGAATAGAGGTAAAGTCAAAGACAAAAAAGGGGCTGCAGCTAGTGGCCGAAGGGACGCTGCACACACCCTTTATAAATGCCTACAGTGTGCCACGTGAAGTGCACTGACGGCACTATCCCCTTAAAGGAAGCACTAAAAAGGCAAATCTCCCTAAAAACAAGCAAAACATGCGCCGATGTTTCTTCGGCGAAATCGAGTTTTCTGTACAGCCGCTGCAGCGTATAATCAAGGACACCGAAAATAGATCTATCTTTCGGTGGCCTCGGTGTAATGCTGTATGAGCCGCGGTCCATGAAACTTTAACCACGGTCCGGTGGTGGCCTGTCCTATATCGTTGCCAGACGCACGATTATGGCTAACTTTAACCTTAAATAAAATATAAAAAACTACTGATGCAAGAGGGATGCAATCTGTTAAGTTTGATGATTGGAGGATGGATGATCAACATACCAATTTGCAGCCCTCTAACCTCAGTAGTTTTTAAGATCTGAGGGCGGACAGAAAAAGTGCGGACGGACAGACAAAGCCGGCACAATAGTTTTCTTTCACAGAAAACTACTAAAAAACCGAGGTCCCAGAATGCAACTGTATAAGAGCTCGATACGACTGACGGTAGGGCTGTCGAAAATCAATAAGAATATAGGTCGCGTGATTGAGAAGCCTGGTAAAAGAGAGTTTCAAGTTCTTGGTCGTAATTATCATCCCTATTATCTTCAGCCAAAAATGACGAGAATGCCCATTGTTTCTGGTCCGAAGTCGATGACCTTTCTACCTCGCTGCCGGTCGGTCTTCCCAGATAATTTCGGTTTCCTGGTTAGATGTGTAATTTAAAGAACCTTTCATTAATATATTTCGTTATTAGTGGAAGCTATTTTCGGGACGCGTAGGACCTTTGCAGCCTTACAAAGCTCTAACCTTTGTCTTACAAGATCTCTCGGCAGGTCAACTCCGGGAATTAGTCTCCGAGATCACTTAAAAAACCATCGGCCCCCCTTTTTTTTTTGTCATGTTACCTGGAAAGGTAAACCATGTACCTCTTTTGGGAAAACTGCATACTTGAAATACATTAAAAAAAAGCTACATCTTCAAAATTCTCCCGTGAAAATTCTAATGCCTTTTCAACACCATGACTAAGTTACATTCGTGAATCACACAACTACGTAACAATATAACAATATACATAACTATTGTAATTTCAACTGTTAAGAGGTGGGGGTTTTTTGGTTCAAATTCCACAGCTTCTGGAGAAGAAGTCGAGACTGAGCTGACCACGAAAGAGAGAAGAAAAGCCCTCTAACATGAGATGGAAAACCCGAGGGACCAACCCATAATTACGTTGGGACAAAGACATGAAGAGCACGGAGCAAAATACATGTCTTCACACTTCAATTTTACCTTGAAAGACCTAGATTCATTGCCCCAGTTACTAAAAGGAAAAGACGGACTGCTGGATGACCCACGGCACGAAAGAGGAGCAAAAAGATCGCACCACGACAGGAAATGGGTTCAAAGGGAAGGCGTCCTGAACAAATGAAAAAGTATAGAGAGAGAGAACAAAGAAGGGAGGGCAAATTTCATATGTAATAAAAACGACAAGGCCATTCTGAATGCTACAGAGAAAAGGTATTCATAGTGGAGGAACTATAAAGGTATAAAAAAATCTTTCTTAAACTGGGTCCTCTTGTAACCATTCAAAAGCACTCTAGAAAAGAAAAAATATGGATTTTTTCCAGAATGTACGAACCATACACAAATCTTGTCAATAATATACATATAAATACAGACAAAAAAGGGACCGGCACTTATTTCTGAAGACCACATTCACTCAGAACCTTTTTGACCACAAAGAGAAAATCATAAAAAAGTTAAAAATGCGCTGAAATTACTTCTGCGCAGTCCAGTATTCTGTACACCGTTTAATGCTATATGAAACTCTCAGCCACGGCCCATGAAACTTTCAGCCGCGACCCGGTAGTAGCCTGTGTTGTTGGCACCTATAGCGGTGCCAGACGCACGATCATGGCTAACTTTAACCTTAAATAAAATAAAAACTACTGAGGCTAGAGGGCTGCAATTTAGTGTTTGATGATTGGAGGGTGGATGATCAACATACCAATTTGCAGCCCTCTAGCCTCAGTAGTTTTTAAGATCTGAGGGGGGGACAGAAAATGCCATCTCAATAGTTTTCTTTTACAGAAAACTGAAAACCGAGCAGAGAAACTCGACTCTATACGCTTCCGAATAAAACATTACAAAGGCCGTTGGACTTTGCATAAAGGCGGCATCTACTAATACAGACGTTTCCTTCAATGACGGATTCCTTTTTCCCTATTCTCTTCCATTTCAATTTCCTTCGTGCTTGGGTCGCCCCACCCCCTCAAAAAAAAAAAATGGTTGGAACCTTGCCGGAGATCTTACATGTCTGGTTTGAGCGGCAGTGAGTCACAATGAGGCCGAGAAGCAAGCAACCGAGTATCGGTGAGCCCCGATATTGAAGAACCTCAAGTTGGATGAAAACTCAAAATAAACCATTTCGAACAAAATAAGGAAAATTAATCAAAACCATTTTAGGAAGATTTATACAAATAAATTTACGAAAATTAATCCAAACAAATTACGTAAAGCTATTCTAGACAAAAGTCCAGGAAACGACCGATGTGATTGGCAAAAAAATGCACCAGAAATCATATAAAAAAATTACATAACTAAACTTTCCTTCGCTTGGGAAAATGCATTCCTCCCTTTTTTCCTTCTCCCTTGAACAACGGAATTACAAAAATGATCAATATTACCAGAAATATCACAAGCGCAAGTCCTCTCTTCCGCAAGCATGCCTCCAACCTTTCTCGATTATCAATAAAAGAATATTACATCCTATCAAAAACCTATAAATTGTAAAATGGGATTCCAGTAATCCGAAACCATTTTGTTATCGACTAGCACCGGCAGTTTTCTTATTATTCATTCTTCACTACACATCCAGATTGCTGCAATTTCTTATGAAATATCAACAGCTGCTTTCCTTTATTTTCACAAATCACGCATTTAGCAGACTTCCTCGTCATCACGAGGTCCCATTTCATGTGCTTTTTATATAAGCCTTTGCACTCACAATCACCACTGCCAGATCTAATGGTCATTATAGTTCTGAATAACAACATTTACTTCCTCAATAAACTCCAATACTCATACGAGTTACTCCTCCAAGTCCAACATTCACAACCTTAATAACGATATATAATGGAATCACGGGGCGCAGGTCGATGTTCCCTGAGCGGGAAAGTGAATAAACTTTCCTTCGCTTGGGAAAATGCATTCCTCTCTTTTTCCTTCTCCCTTGAACAACGGAATTACACAAATGATAAGTATTACGATAAATTTTACGAAAGCTAGTCATCTCTTCCGCATGTATGCCTCCAACCTTTCGTGAATAATATCAATAAAAGCGTAGTCTTCTCCTTCTTCTTCTTCTTAGCTAAGTCCCGTTTCTATACAGGGTCGCCGTTCTGGATGAGCCGTTTCCATCTACCTGTGGTGCATTTCTGCTTCGTCAAGTCCCTTCTCTCCCAGGTCCTCCATCACACAGTCTCTCCATCCCTTTCTTGGTCTTCCTCGTCTTCTTCTACCATGCACTTCCATCTCCACAGCATGCCTTCCAATATGGTCTTCCTCCCTTCTCAGTAGGCGTCCGTGCCATCTCAAGTCTCCCTCCTGCACTTTCTTTGATTTTTCAATCACCTTTGTTGACCCTTCGATACTTATTCCTAATCCTATTCTCCCTCGTTACACCAGACATCCATCTTAACATTCTCATCTCTATTACATCCATTTTCTTCTCCTGTCTTTGTCATACTTACCCGTCTGTACCATGCAGCAGCTGGTCTTACCACTCCTTATGGAACTTTCCCTTCAAGTCTTAATGACTCTCTTTGTCACAAAGCACTCCAAATTGTTCCATCCTGCTTGTATCTGATTTTTACTTACTCATCCATTCTCCCACCAGCCTCTACTATAGACCCCAAGTATTTGAGCTTGTTTACTCTATTTCTTCTCCATCTAACCTTTATACTCTCCCTGCCATCCCCCTCATTGGTGGTACACATATATTCTGTTTTTGAACTGCTTATCGTCATTCCTCTATCCTACAGTGTTACTCTCCACCTCTACAAATTCCCCCTCCAGAACCTTCCTCCTCTCTGCACATACTATAACACAATGTCATCTGTATATACTATGCTCCATGGCACAGTCTCTCTTACCAACCACGTCATGCTATCCATCACGATGTTGAAAGTGGGCTGAGGGCTGATCCCTGGTGTAATCCAACCCTCACGTCAAATTCATCAGTCTCTCCAACACTGCCCCTCACTCTGGTATGCACATTCCTATACATCTGAATCATCCGTACACACGTCTTTGGGACCATCTTCTCCCTCAAACAGTTCCTCATTGGACGGGTTGGTATCGTTCTCGGCTAGCACTCTGCTGGGCCCGCGATCGATTCTCCAACCGGCCAATGAAGAATTAGAGAAATTTATTCCTGGTGATAGAAATTCATTTCTCGTTATAATGTGGTTCGGATTCCACAATAAGCTGTAGGTCTCGTTGCTAGGTAACCAATTGGTTCTCAGCCACGTAAAATAAATCTAATCCTTCGGGCCAGCCCTAGGAGAGCTGTTAATCAGCTCAGTGGTCTGGTTAAACTAAGGTATACTTAACTTTTTTTCTCCCTCGAACTCCTCCAAATTTCCTGTCTCGGGACAGGAAATAAAAGCAAAGTATATCCTATCAAAAACCTATACATTGTAAAATGGAATTCCAGCAGATTGCGAAACTATTTTCTTATCTGCTAGCACCGGCAGTTTTGTTACTTATTATTCATTCTTCATCATTACACATCCAGACTGTTGCAATTCCTTATGAAATATTAACGGCTGCTGTCCTTTATTTTCATATATCTCGTAATTAACAGACTGCCTCGTCATCATGAGGTCCCATTTCATATACATTTTATATGTCTTTGCACTCATAATCGCCACTGCTAAGTCTAATACTCATTATAGCAATGAATAACATTTGCTTCTTATATAAACTCCAATATTCTTAGGTGTTTTCTCCTCCGTGTCCAACATTCACATCTTTAATACCGATATATAATGGAATAAGGAGGCGTCAGGTCGATGTTCCATAAGCAGGAAATTGAATAATCATAAAAAAAGAATAGATATTTTTAACTGTTCCCTGAAAACGGCATTGGACGAAGACAAAAACACCAACACAGTTACTGAAAAAGCAGTTATCTAAGCCACCTTTTCAGAGAACTTCAATGGCATCACGCCGGGAAAATCCCAAGAGAGTAAAAACGAATAAAAACAATTCCTCGGGATGGTCACCCATCCACCTACTAGTCAAACCCACCACTGCTTAACTCCTCTGACTGGAAACGGTTGTGGCGAACGCCCTCTTTTAGCCTATTGGAAATATACCCTGAAAGACGCACCTTTCTCACACAAAAGAATATAATGGCAGATGATGATTCAGAAAGAAGGGAAGAAACCAAATCACAAATTGCTTAACCTTCACGGCTCATTAACATGGGAATGCGTTGCTTAATGACATGGTGATATGGCACAAAACTAAGGGATAGGATATGCCTTAATTCATGCATGCATAAGGAATACTCACTCGGCCAACAGAAAAAAGGGGGCTATTTTATGAACGCACGATTGTTCATATATACTTGTGTGTGTGTGTGTGTGTGTGTGAGAGAGAGAGAGAGAGAGAGAGAGAGAGAGAGAGAGAGAGAGAGAGAGAGAGAGAGAGAGAGAAATTGTGGGTTTAATAGTTTTTCCCATTTTTTCCAAGTGCTTTCATGTATAATTTTAATTTTGCAATAAATAAAGAGAAAACATCCATGAGAGAGAGAGAGAGAGAGAGAGAGAGAGAGAGAGAGAGAGAGAGAGAGAGAGAGAGAGAAATCCTACAAATACCGGTACCATAAGAAAGGTTTCACTCAAGAGGCATGATGATTACCTGGTCAAGAACCTCACCCCTCATTATTTGTATGCATTTTGACGAAGCAATGAACACCCCCTCTCTCTCTCTCTCTCTCTCTCTCTCTCTCTCTCTCTCTCTCTCGGTACAATCTAGCTGCAACCCATAACAGTCGACTACCAACCATGTACCTAATTCAATGTTCAAGTCAAGAGGAGCATATTAAATTTTAGGATATGCGGTCACTGAATTTCGTCCCTACTCGACTGGCCGAGATTCGAGTCCAATGAGGTACTATATATATGAGCTACCACCAACCACGAGGCCCAGAGAGAGAGAGAGAGAGAGAGAGAGAGAGAGAGAGAGAGAGAGAGAGAGAGAGAGAGAGAGAGAGAAAATTTCTGGTATCAACTACTATCGGTACATTTATGAGAGAGAGAGAGAGAGAGAGAGAGAGAGAGAGAGAGAGAGAGAGAGAGAGAGAGAGAGAGAGAGAGAACTGATGAATGAACTTTTTCGTCGGTGTTAATCCTAAACAGACTGATGAATGAAAAAAATATCGCCAAATCATATATACATATATATATATATACATATTTATACATACCGTATATATATGTACATATATATATATATAGTATATATATATATATATATATATATATATATATATATATATATATATATATATAAATACTAATATACACAATATATTACATATACATACTGTATACACAGCACGTATATATGCCTGTGTATAAAAACTGACAAAAACACACAACTACTCTCAGATGGAAAGACAGAACTCATTCGAATACAATCTCGCTAATTCTCAAACACAATGAGTTTAGAACTAACTACATTCGACGAGGTGCAGGCCCGTGCGGATGACATACTATACTTTTTTATGGCAAAAATAAAAACTTGACGTACAATCAGGCAAAAACAAGGCCTTCATAGAAAAAAATTTCTTGAAAATTTTAATTCACTTTTTATATTAAAATTCCTACAGTTTCTTATTTATATTCCGTATCTCAATTCTTACATTTTCATATTACAAGTTTAAACGTCTAAATATTCTCATTCTTATTTCACGGTTAAATTGATGAAGATTCTCACATTTTATAGTTACAGTCAAAATCATTTTAACTTCCATTTAATAATTAACATTCGCCGTGATTACACATGATGATGTAAATTCAATTGTAAAAGATGGTGCAGCATAATAAATACTTACATACATACACATTACAAAAAAAAATATATATATATATATATATATATATATATATATATATATATATATATATATATATATATATATATATATATATTTCGACTATAATGTGTGTGTGTGTTTATAATACAATAAATATATTTTATATATAATATATATTATACATATATAATATATATATATATATATATATATATATATATATATATATATATATATATATATATATATATATATATATATATGTGTGTGTGTGTGTGTGTGATATATATATATAATTTCTGACTCACACAGGACCGAACCCCAGACTTTCGACAGACCGGAGTTTTTTCCTGGGTGAGTCAGAAACTTATTTCTGCAAAATGTTCCCATGTAAATGTCCATATATATATATATATATATATATATATATATATATATATATATATATATATATATATATATATATATATATATATATATATATATATATATATATATATATACCTCTATCTGTATGTAACCAAAGAATGTCAGTAGCACACAACATACAAACAGCAAAAAAACCTCAACAACAAAAATACACCTCAACAACAACAAAAAACTCAACAACAAAAAAACTCAACAACAACAAAAACCTCAACAACAACAACAAAAACTCAACAACAACTAGCCACAACAACCATCCACGAGCCTCAGGGGTGCATGAAATTAAAAAGTCGCCCATTCCCCAATTGAATTAGCAGTCCTTCATCAACAACATAATGCAATACAATACAAAAGACAACAATGGATAACTGTGCTTCTGACATAGTTCCCGACTCTTGGCACAAGTGCCCCAACATGAGGGTAAATGGTGGTGGTAGTAGTGGTGGTGGTACCTCAATCAGTAGCAGCAACACAAAACCGGACCAACTACCGCAATGGATGCCCCACTTGGATGCCTCACTGGGATTCCCCATGGGGATGCCCACTGCGATGCCCCACCTAGATGCCTCACGGGGATGTCCCACTTGGATGCCCCATGGTGATGCCCCAACCAGGCCAGGACATTACTGCAGCTCCTTGCCCAGACACACTTCGCCTGGCCCCAAATACTGCCCCATACCCGAGGACTCGAAGAGACCACATACCCACAATAAAGGACCTTACCCGAGTCCGAAGCACCAAACCAACTGCATGCCCATACCCCAGGAACCTAATCCACCTTATACCCACACCCACACCCCATGACCCATACCCCACAAAAAAAAAGACGGGTAACTGCAAGGTAGAGGCCAGTAAAATAAAGAAAAGGTGCATCATGGGGGACTGACGCCCCCCCTGACTTGCAACCCGCCGTAATTAATTGTATTTTGGGTCATTGGCACACAAAAGGGGAAAGATGGAGGGGAGGGGGGGAGTTTACAGGTTATCTTTTGACCTGTTTTTCGGTCATGTTCAAGTCTCCCTTCGAATTGCAGTAAAAATGTGTATTCTCCTCACTGTCCCGCAAAGCAATGCAAACTGTGTCTCTCTCTCTCTCTCTCTCTCTCTCTCTCTCTCTCTCTCTCTCTCTAAGTGTTTAAGTGATGAGAATAATTTTTCAAACTCAATACAAAGCTATATAAGTAATCAAATAAATAAATACGAAAACAATAATAACTGAAAACTACCAATAATGGCCTAAAACACAAGAAAATTAATGAAGCACAGCAAACATTACGCACGGACTTAAGGCAGAAATATATATTGCAGGCTCTTCAGTGGTTTATCACGAAGCTCCCCGTTCCCGTGCGGATTGCAAGTAAGGGCAAGAGCCCCCGTAGGCTTCATGTAAGAATAATCTAACTGCAACAATCCACGGGAAATATCGCAGTGTCTCCCAGCCTCTAATGGCGGTTACCTTTCGATCTCCTACTGAAAAGGTCATTCCATAAAAATCAAATTTAAAGAACTACATGTGCGTGTCAGACAGCACTTCGATTTAATGAAAGGAGAGAGAGAGAGAGAGAGAGAGAGAGAGAGAGAGAGAGAGAGAGAGAGAGAGAGAGAGAGAGAGAGAGAGAATGAAGAACCTTCCCAATATATCAAAATTGAAAACTCGCTCTCTGGCAAATCTTAATTTACTTTAACCATTTGCAATCTAATAAAAAAGTTAAAAAATATGAATTTAAAAA